>NC_087221.1:29823197-29825697 GCF_015104395.2 Macrobrachium nipponense | reverse complement strand
TATGTCACTATTGTGAAAAACCATCGAGCAAAATGTCAATATAGTGAAATATCTTAGTGCAAAATGTCAATATAGTGAAATATCTTAGTGCATGATGTCACTATTGTGAAAAACCATCGTGCAAAATGTCAATATAGTGAAATATCTTCGTGCAAAATGTCAATATAGTGAAATATCTTCATGCAAAATGTCACGATTGTTACATATCTTCGTGCAAAATGTCACTATTGTGAAAAACCATCGTGCAAAATGTCAATATAGTGACATATCTTCGTGCAAAATGTCAATATAGTGAAACATCTTCGTGGCATATGAGATGTCGCCACTTTATTTTGAAAAACCATCGTTGCAAAAATGTCAATATAGTGAAATATGCTTTCGTGTGCAAAATGTTCACAATAGTGAAAGAAAATCTTCGTGCAAAAATGTCAACTATTAAGTGAACTATATCTTTCGTGCAAAATGTCACTATATGAGAAATATCTTTCGTGGGGGGGGGAAAAGAATTTTTGGGGGGGGGGGGGGGGGTTTCCCCCCCCAACCCCCCTATAGTGAAATATCTTTCGGGGGAGGGGGGGGGGGCGCAAAATGTCAATATAGTGAAATATCTTCGTGCAAAATGTCACTATTGTGAAAAATCTTCGTGCAAAATGTCACTACAGTTAAATATTTTCGTGCAAAATGTCAATATAGTGAAATATCTTCGTGCAAAATGCCACTATTGTGACATATCCTCTTGCAAAATGTCGCTATAGTATAACATCTTGCAAAATGTCACTAGTGAAAAATATTCGTGAAAAATGTCACTATTATAGTGAAATATGTATCTTCGTACATAAAGCAGCTGTGAGTGAAAAATAACTGGAGATGAAATGTCATGAAAAATAAAAATAAAAAGGATTACTGTCGATATAAGTTCATTTTTCAATGTAACAATCTCGCTAAAAACGTTTTCTCGCAAATAAAATGTTCTTGTGGATGAAATGCCTCAAGCAAATAAAATAAAACTATTGTAACTTCTCAGGTAACATTTATTCTTACTCGTGAAATTTTACGTTCGCAGGCTTCTCTGCTTGTAAATATATATATATATATATATATATATATGATATATATATATATATATATATATATATTAATATATATATATATATATATGTATATATATATATATATATATATATATATATATATATATATATATATAATGTATGTATGTATGTATAATATGTGTGAATGAATTTTCAAACGCGACGAGCGATACGTACGTATATGCAGACACAGTGGGTACTGAAAATGACGTGTATATATATCTCACATCCCGAGAGAGAGAGAGAGAGAGAGAGAGAGAGAGAGAGAGAGAGAGAGAGAGAGAGAGAGAATTTCTAGCTCTCTTCAGTTAACACTGTTTGAAATTCCGCTCACGTGTCTCCGGGTAAGAGCCAGGAGGAGGTGGGTAACGGCCCAGTCGAACCTTCACAATAAAACCATTTTCGCTGGAATCTCCCAGCTAATACAGCATCACTGGCTCGCGTTTGCTGCTGCAATTCACTCTTTTTTTTTTTAATACGTTTGTGAAGCCGGTTTTCGTTAAAATGCCTTTTTTAAAAATGGTTTCTTAAACGATTCATTCACGAAAAGAACCTACAACTTAGAACATTACCAGTTCGCTCCTGCTCTTCCAATTAGTCTTTTTTTTTTTTTTTTTTTTTTTTTTTTTTTTCAAATTTATTAACATTTTTAGGATGAAGAGTTTCTGTTAGTGTATAATTTTCCTCCTCTGTGGTACTAGTTTTCATTAGAATTCTTATTTTCAATGGTTTATTAGACTATTCATTCACGAAAAGAACCTTCCAGTTAGAACATTACCAGTTCGCTCCTGATGTTCCAATTCGTCGTTTTTTGAAATTTAAATTTTTTTTAGGATGATTAGTTTCTGTTAGTGTATAATTCTCCCTAAGGTACATGATCAGACAACCCGTTCATTAAAAATGAAATGGCACTTCGCATATCAACTGGCTTGTTTTGCATGATTCGGAATGAAGAAAGAAAGCCCCAAGATTGGGAATTGGGAGTCAGAGCAATGACTCTAAAGAAAGATGACCTTTAATGAAAATACTCAGCTTGATACAATGCTGGTTTTAGGACAGGGAAGAGTTGCAGAGATCAGAAATTTGTTGGAATAAATTGTGCAGCAGTGTATGAAATGGCCTAATTTCTTTTGATGATTAGGGTAAGACGTTTGACAACCTCAAGACCAACAGAATTGAAGGTCTTCTGTCACAATGGCATTCACGTTAATAACGTAATAGGAATTTAAACTACCTGTGAACGAAAAAGATGAAAAGGAAATTTTTGATGGGGTCTTTTCAAGTGAATCTGCAGTAAACAGAGGGGTGTTACAAGGGAATATTATTGCGCCTTTGCCGTTTGCCATTCTCATGGATTTCAACATGACAAGAGTGCTAGAGATAGGAAAGAAAGTTGAGACTGAATTCAC
>NC_087221.1:29770697-29818197 GCF_015104395.2 Macrobrachium nipponense | reverse complement strand
ATATTCTTGAATTTCGGAGCAAACTAGCAACATCATAAGTAAAATTCTGTTAACAAAGTCAGTACTTTGAATAACATCTAATCGGGTGGAAGGACATAGACCGCATACCCAATTTTTCTTCTTAATATAACTAAAATAATTTTTTCAAGTATTTCATCTTGTAAATACCTATATATGTAAATGACATTTATAGAAGAGAAGGTCAGCTTTGGGAAAACGACCCCCTTAAAAAAAAAAAAAAAAAAAAACCAAAAGCTATTTTAGCGAAACGAGAAAAAACTGGGGTACACCACTGTCTTCCCTTTTGGGACTGCTAGATGTTTCTTCTTATCATTAATAATGAAATCGAAGACGTTCTGATTACTGAATTTGTGGCTGAGTTGATTTAATGCTGACCTATTGTCTCATCAGTCGGTGGTTCAGATCACTAAGTAAGAGGTTTGTCCTTCCATTTATTTCCCGGTGAGACTGCTGCTTATAAACAGCGACATTATTATTATTATTATTATTATTATATGAAAAGAAGTAGATTGGAGAATCAAGGAAGTAAAATAGAAAGCTAATATATATATATATATATATATATATATATATATATATATATATATATATATATTATATATTGTTCAAGATTTTAAGCCAGAACCAAGGAAAGTTAAGACCTCTTATACCAAGATTCATTCATCCTTGTCTATATGCAAGTTGCCCCTTTGAACTGAAAGCATCCATTCTCTAGAAAGCTATCTGTGCTCCCGTTGGCTGTAGGAATTTACCCCCCACAGGGTGTTGGCGGAACTTACCAGGAGAAAATTTTAAAAGGAGCAGGGAACAGCAGCTTGCCCTCAGAAGAACATTAGAGCTTGGAGTGCTCAGAAGCTCCTGCTATCTTGCCCTGCAGACAACACTTCGCCCCTTTCTGCTCCCCCTTGACTCCTCTGGGGAAATCCCAAGTATTTTCGTATGTCCATAGTGTACAGAAATGTCAGCAGATAAGAAGACTACTAAGCTCAGGATTTCCAGATACTGTGAGAGTAAATTCCAGTTCAGCAAGGGAATTGTTTTGCCTTTTGTCAGTATTTCATTTCCATTCTTCCAAGGTGATTTCCCCCCTCCTTTGTTTAGTTTCTCATTCCTCCCATCTTGGTTCAATGCTGTGATTACTCCCCTTGTGATACTAGTAAACACTCCCTAGTAAATCCAAGCAACGAAATAGTTCTCTCTGTGTAAATTCCTAGTCATTTTCATCCCCCCTGAGTGGCCTGTGAACTTTTGATTGAAAGAAATTAGTGAGTAACGCTTATGACAGATACCATCTCTTTGCAGACAAACACCGTGCCTGATTATGGTAGAACGTGGGAACCCTTGGAGTAAGCCTTGCATTTTAAATAACCCGTTTGCACAAAATTCTGAACGCCGTGTCTGGTTGCCCCGAGCCACGTGTTTCTGGTGGATCGACAATCAACCACCTTATTAGTTCCTGGACCTATGTAAATTAATGTAAAAATGGTGCATTTAAAACTAAAGTCCAGCCTTTATGTAAATTCCTCCTTCCTTAGTAATATCGACCTTCTACCATAGTTTTTCCTCTTTTCTTTGTTGTGATCTCTCGTTCCTCCATTCAAGGCCAACTTTTTCAGTGTCAAACTACATTTTTCAGGAGTGAACGAGTAGTTCAGAACAATATATATATATATATATATACACACACACACATATATATATATATATATATATATATATATATATATATATATATATATATATATATATATATATATATATATATATATATATATATATACATATATATATATATATACATACATACATATATATATATATATATATATATATATATATATATATATATATATATATATATATATAATCTATAATCTATAAGATTTATAAAATCATAAAAAAGGCGCCTCTATAATATATATAGGCGCCTCATTGCATGAAACCTGTGTTATGAGAACCATTTTAAGTAAAATTTCTTGATAAGCACAGCATCCCCACCTAACCTAAAAAAAATAATAATAACAATAATAAAAATAAAGCACAGCATCCCCACCCCCCCTTGAAAAAACAAAAAAACTAACAGTTGACAGGAATAACTTTCGACGAACAGCAGCAGACTCCAATTCCCGAATGTAACAAGAGTGAGCGTGTCTCGCCTCCCACTGGAGACAGCAAGAGGTCTTTCAAGAATAAACAAACTTGACATCACGTCACTCAAAATCAATTAGGGGAATGAACCGAGCGGCCTAACATACAAACAGGCATATCCACGTGTTTACAGTTTTTTTTTTTAAAGAGGATAACCGGCGTAAAAGCTTTTCCTGATGTATAATCTATGAGAACAGGCTTCCCAGTTCCCTTAGGTAGTTCAGGCCTGACGAAAATACGTAAACATTAAGAATGGAAATTATGTTGATGAATAAGGCAAAAGGTAAGCCGGCCTTTTGAGGGAGATGGCAGTCAACCTAAAACTTTAATATTAGATATTCCAGTGATGGACGCTTCATCTACAGTTCTCATTCTTTCATTCATGTGCATAATGATCCGTTACAAGTAACAAAAATAATGACAGTCACTATCGAAATTAAAATACAAATAGGAAAATAAGGATATTGAGGGAATACGTAATTGATTTCTTTTATATACCCTTCATATAGTGAAAGTTCCGTAAAGTAGGTTATTGCTATTCCAACTGTACCATTATCAGTGAATGTAGTAATATAACGTTGAGAAAACACAAATAAACAGAGTCAGTTATAAAAAAAAAAAAAAAAAAAAAAAAAAAAAAAAAAAAAAAAAAAAAAAAAAAAAAAAAAAAAAACGTTTACAGCAGGTAACGAAAACGCGACAATTCCCCACAACAATATGTAAAGATAAACCCATTAAACACACGAAATGGTAGTGAAAAAGATCGGTAATATAAAATTAAATAATTTCTCCTCCTAAACGTATAAAAGTGGAATTTCCTTAGGCCCTATACCTGGTACATAGCTAATGATAACCACGAATGTGTATTGTCAAGAATATATATAATTTAGGTCAAAAGCAGCCAAGCGCCGATATGGAAATAGACTGTAAGGAGGCTTGAGAGATGTAACAGGAAGGAAACCTCGTAGTTGCACTATGAAAGAATTGTTAGAGAGGGTGTAAAGTCAGATGGATGAGAAGGGAATATGAACGGAGCTACAGTAAAAGGAATGAAAGAGGTTGCAGCTAGGGTCCGAAGAGATGCTGCAAAGACCCTTAAGTAATGATACAATGCACCACTTGAGGTGCTATGATGGCTCTACCCCTCTACGGGGTGTATGTTGTTAAGAATCAATTGGACTAAGAAAAGGTGATATGGCAAATGACGATTCTTTACCGAAATAATCTACCTGACACTCACTCACACACACACACACACACACACACACACCTGGGGGCAACGACGAAGAATGATCTCCAGAATGAACACGACCAAATCAGATACGTGGGAGACTCGACCTACTTTTGGAAGTACAAAATAATGTAGTTTCCATCTCCTGTGATCCCAAAGCGACGGTCCGAGAGATCTTTTCCTAATGGATTTGGATCCGCGTAAGATAGCGGCCGGGAGATCTGGAGATTATGTATACATAGATGAATGCGAGTGTGTGTGTGTGTGTGTGTATATATATATATATATATATATATATATATATATATATATCTATATATACATATATATACATTTTACACACACACACACACACACATACATACATATATATATCATATATATATATATATATATATATATATATATATAATGTCTATATATGCACATATATACATTTTACATAAATACATACACACACATATAAATATATATATATATATATATATATGTATATATATATATATATATATATATATATATATATATATATATATATATATATATATATAAAATCTGTGATTTTTTTTTTTTCGAAAACTGCAGTGCATAATTTTCATCTCAGTTGACCATAGTTATTACGACGCCATGTTGCATTATTACACAGTGTGCATGAAGTAATTAACAACGCGGAAGATAAAGCGATGTAAACTTTTTACTTGATGTAAGACTCTGAACGCCTCTGATGAAACAAAATATGTATGCTTAAAATTGTTTTCAGTATATTCTGATGTTTAAAAAGAGAATTCATCCGAATGCTTTCGAAACATTTGAAGGAGGAAACTTGAAAGAAAAGAACAGTAGGTATTTTTCTTCTGCAAGTGATATGTTTTATTTCAGGTTGCTTAGATAAAACAATATGAAAAGCACTGAATTATGCATTATGCGAAGGAAGCAAAAAAAAAAAAAAAAAAAAAAAAAAAAGATAGAATATCATATGATCTCAGGAAGGAAAAAAAAAAAAAGATAGAATGAATATTAAACTTAGCACTTGGATATAAAATGAGTTTGGAACGCAGCAGAAAAAGAAGATAAAACTGAAAAAGAACTGGAGGATGGAGAAGTATAAAAAAAAAGGACAATTCTGAATATAATATTATGGACGAAGGGAAAAATGATAAAAAGTCCGTAACCGATCTCTCAGAGGAGAAATGATCGAATAGCGGAGAGAGAGAGAGAGAGAGAGAGAGAGAGAGAGAGAGAGAGAGAGATCATTATATGGTTTGTTTGTTTAAGAAGAAAAAAAGAAATAGCTCAATCTTTCAGATGAGATTGGAGCAAGTATTACTAAACCGAAAACAGCTGGAAGAACGAAATGTAGAAAAAAACAATAAACAAAAAGGGAGTGAAAAAGACGAACGAAGACTAATGCGTCACTGGGAGCAAACAATGATGAAAGGGAATTCTGCCAGTTGACCTCTGGACATATCATATCTGTCGAGAAATCATTCATTTATCCCGGTTTTGCGACAGCACGTGGAGGAATGGGGTTCTGGGGGGAGGGGGTGGGAGGGGGAAGGGGGGGGGGAGAGAAAGAGAATAGCGTGAAGCGTCGCTTGATTAAGCGTACATAAACGATAACATCGCCGGGAAGCCGCCCGATGCCAACTAAAGGTGATGCCATCTCTCGTCTTTCATTTCTGATCGCTGCGCTGACAGTTGGGGCCATTTATCATCTATACTGAGAAATCACTTCGGGACAGTTTGTTAATTGAGATCAGTGCTTTGTCGACTGCGTTGCCTAAAAGAGTGGGATATGCTTGAGAACAGACTAATTTATCCCATTATAATTTAATGTTTAAAAATAAAGATTTCAGTTTACCTCACTTTACAATGTTATAATGCTATGAGACTTAGTTTCCATTGGGACCTATGAGGTCATTCAGCGATGAAACGGAAATTGATAGTAAGAGGTTTGAAAGGTGTAACGGGAATCAAACCTAAAAGAAGGTGGAAAGTAAGATGGAAGAGAGAGAAAATGAAAGGAGGCACAGTAAAAATAGTGAAAGGGGTTGCGTTAAGGGGCCGAAGGCACGCTGCAAAGAACCTCAAGTAATGCCTACAGGGCACCAGATGTGGGTGAACTGACGGTGAAACAGATAAAATATTGAAGACTTATAGATCAAAATAAGATCACGATCATAAAATAAACGAATATTATGCGATGAAATCTGGCTCCCCTTAAAAAGCATTTCACTCACCAAATGGTGAGTCTCCTCTCCCTCATCAAAATACAAGGAAACATAAGATACTATCGACCTCAAAAAGGACGGTGCAGTTAAAAATATGTATAATGCAAAGAATGATTCCCATGGAAAGAAGTATTTTTATCACCTGTCGGGAAAATATTTAGTCACTTCGTTATTTACAAGGACAGCTTCCCAGAATTTTCGTCTGCATAGAGTGGCGGTTTCTCAAAAAAAAAAAAAAAAAAAAAAAAAAAAAGTTACGCATGGAATGACAGTCCCCCTCCGGTCAAACCCTAATCGTAGCCCCCAAGATAAAAAAAAATAAAAAATAAAGTGTGAATTATTTAACATTTTTAACGCAGGGATTTGCGGTTCCTCCTAAGAAAAAAAATTACGCACGGAATGTCATTCCCACCTCAGATCACACCCACTCCCATCCCTAAAGATAAAAAAAAAAAAAAATAAAATAAATATGAATAAATAAAAACCAAGACGTTCCAATTACAGTACCATCTACCCAAAGTAACGACGAAGACTTCGACTCTCTCGTACAACGTCGTGAATAAAAAAGAAAAAAAAAAAAAAAAAAAAAAAAAAACACTCGAGCGATCACCGATGCATGAGGAAAGGGTCCAGTCTCGAGGATCATTCGTCACGGTTATCAGGGATCCAGGAATCGATACGTTGAAATATCGACGGAAAAGACACGAAGATCTTTTTAAAAAGTTGTGGTCGGAGCGACCGGCTCGGTCGGTCAGATTTGCGCATTTTGGCGGAATAGCTTCCGCTGGATACGGTTCCCGAGATGTACAACGAAGAGGGTTTTTTTGTTTTGTTTTTCTGTTCCTTTCGTGACATTTTATTTTTTCAGCCGTGAATTCTCAAGCCACGTCTTGGTGGCGTGGTGGTGGTAGTAGTGGTGGTGGTGGTGGTGTGTGTGTATGTACGTATGTGTATATATATAGCATATATGTATATACGCACATCGATGTTCTTCTCAAGTATAACATGAAAAGATGTAAACCGGGCTCAGTGTTTTTATCAACCGTACTCAAGAAGAGGATCAGTTTGGATTAACTTTTAATGTGATACAGTGCGCCAGCGTGCTGTGATCAACACACAGCCACTTATATGTGTGTGTGTGTATTCGTACGCACGAATAAAAAACTGGCAAGTATCTCCCAAGCAACGCAATCAGTGAGAAAGAAAAGCACGAAACTTGACATTTTAAAAAGGGTTCATGAATAATGCTTTCAATGACAACCGATGAAACTTTGGACTTGAAATGGGGTTTATGAATCCCCGTCGGGGCGGGGGGGGGGGGTGGGGGGGGGGGAGGGGAGGGGCGGTTCACGGATGGGTATCTATGGGGCACCCAGAGAGCACTGTAAAAGTATTGATAAATTTACTATTTTCACATATAATCGCTGTAATATTAGTAACTAAAGTGATAATAATAATATTCAATCATTTCGATCATTAATCAAGTCTTGTGTGTTTAAAAAACAATATATGTTAGTAATTATTATCATTATACAGTAGCATTACCAATGCAATTATTATTATGTATTGCTGGTAATAATGATGATGATAATATTAATGATAATATCAATATTGATGATTTCTTACCGCCACTTAATTAAAAGACATTACTATTATGATTGTGTAATAAAATACACAATTATAAATATAAATTATATTTATATGCAATTTATTTATTCAATTGTGGACTTTTATTAAATAATAATTCATCCACATTATACTATTATTATTATTATTATTATTATTATTATTATTATTATTATTGTGATAATACAATCCATATCAATATACTCGTATTTAATAGACCAATTCCATTCTTATAAATTGTGGGTTTTTATTACGTGGCAGTTTATCAAGATACTGTGAACCTCTTAACATTATTATTATTATTATTATTATTATTATTATTATTATTATTATTATTATTATTATTATTATTATTATTATTATTTTTGTTTTTTTGTTTTTATTTTTTTTCCCGAAATTGTTCTCTCTTGCAAAATTCCCCAAGATGATAATATGCGTAATACACTTTTAGGCAAACTTGGCCCAGCAAAACCTGCAAGGTCTTCGGCTTCTGAAGAGCTCAGAGGCATTACGAAATTGTTAAGCGTCCCCAAAAGACGGTCCTTCTAAAAAGTTGCACTTTCGAGAAAGAAGACAGTTTTCAAAAGGAAGGGACAGAGACCAAAAGATGAAAGCAAGGAGGAAAAAATTTTTTACTCAGTACTTGAAAGCAAGAGGAAGGTTATTACGCAATGTTTTTGAGGCTGGGTCATAGGTCAAGAGAAAAAGACGGAATGTTGAGGCTAAACAATCTCTGCTTATGAATAAATTTCAGCGTGTGTGTGTGTGTTTGTGTGTGTGTTTGTGGGGGGGCGTGCGTGCGCGCATGATAATGACTCTTATTCATGAGTAATGTTTAGCGAGTTAATCAGTGTTTTTGTATGTACAATCGGCAAGGAAAGTGAGGATACAATTTTCATTAGATTTCGTTCATCGAATTTCCTATTTGATTTTTACCGAAAAGACATAATCTTGCTAAATTTAGTTATAACTGCAAAACAAAACCGTTCAGATACTTAAAAACATAGTCTATGTCCGAAGTAACTGGAATTTCCCAGATGAGCGCAAATGTATTTCCTATGAATAAGGTTCAGTGTATTATTTAGTTACTCAGTAAATAAAACATTGCTCATATGGAGCAAGCCTACAGGGGTCTTTGACTTGAAATTCAAGCTTCCACAGAATATAGTGTTCATTTGTAAGTGAACTTTGTTTATAAGTAAATTTCAGTGCATGTGTCTGCGTATATGCAGGTGAAAAATTCATTTACGAATTAAATTGAGTGAATATGTGTGTGTGTGTATCGGTATAAAAGTATTCCTTAGCTAGTAATGAAATTCATATATCAATTTCATGTATGTGCCTTTAAATGAAAGTAATTTCAGAATAATTTTCCATTTTTACGGCAAACATGTTACATATCTATGATGTCAGAGCATCTAACGTCCAGAGTAATAAAAGATATTAGTAATAAAGATGAACTTTTACGTGTAAAAGTTGCTAGAGATCAAGAATATGACGCCATACTGAAGTAAACGATTTATTTGTAAAGAATGAATTCTTCATGCAGGTAGATAACTAAATTAGGACAAAGATGACGTCATTACAATTAAAGTTAATCTTTATAAAATAAAATAAATAAATAAATGAATAAAACCGATGAACAGAAATCTAGGGATTTACAAACGGTCTCTCTATCAAGCAGACATTTTCGAAAGATGGCGTGGCATTACTGCGCATGCGTGGATGTAGTAGCTTGGGACACATTGAATGATCTTTATAAAAAAAAAAAAAAGCGGAGAAGCAAACTTGAATGTTAACATATTTATTACTTACTAATGGGTCTGCTGTTTACTTTTTGTTAGACGCGTAAGTAAATGTAAAACCATAATGCCCTCTCCTCTTAACCTCCCGGACTGTTCGCAAATTTTGATTTTCATCCACATAATACATACGTATATGTATATATATAATGTATGTATGATTGTATATGTATATATACCTACATCATATATGTACATACGTATGTATTATATAATGTATGTATGATTATATATATATAATCATACATACATTATATAATACATACGAATGTGTGTGTATATATCTATATATATATATATATATATATAATACTAATATTATATATATATATATACAGTATGTGTACATATAGAATCATACAGACATAATACATACGTATTGTATATGTTATATATATATATATATATATATATATATATATATATATATATATATATATATAATATATGACCTGATCTCGGTCATTTGTGGGTTCGGGATATGAAGGAAAAAACAGGAGAGAGACAAGTTTACGTGCATGCAATGGAGGTCATGCAAAAATAATAATCGAGGAAACGTTTAACACAGGTGTATTCTTCTTAGCTACACAGGTAGCCTTTACTAGTAATGATTACGTTAACTATGCTAGTGCACAACCGGACGGCAGGTTAGACTGTTATTGACACTCAAGACGATACACGTCTTTGTGTGGCGGACAACGGGAATGGAACTGCGGGCACTGGACACTCGTCTGTATGGGACCCACAAACGAACTGATCTGACCGGTAGTGTGGCCTGTTTCAAATGCCCCCTACACACAGCATCTTTATGCAAGAAGCTGATTGGTTATAGGGATGCGTGGCACTCTTTTGAACTTGCCTAAGCCACGCCAACTTGTAACGTCTTTGGCGGTTGACTTGTTTTGTTACACATACACACAGTATCACTTATAACGGTTTCACGGGACTTCAGGCTATCACGAAAAAGGCATATTCAAAACTGTATTGAATCAGCTCATCACTCCCTCCCCAGTCCTTGCGTCCCGCAAGACATACATTGATCTGATGATTTGTGCATTGCTGTTCTTCTTTGAGTGCCACACCGCCTTTGAGTGCCGTACCGTCCAGTTTGTGCAAAATTTAAAACTATTTGGGTAGGCCAATTGGCATGTTACAAACACAAGCTACAAATGAATCTCACGCCTCACAATGTGTCATACAGAAAAACAAATTTAGGGTTACATTCAATAATATTAATAAAAAATGGACAGTCACAGCTCCAGCTCGAAAAAGCTAAATGGATAAAAATTCACATAACATAAGTCAAAAATGAAACGTTACTCATAAGAAATTTGGTATAAGTATAAGAAAACTTACTGAATTCTTTCTGCAATTCAATAAAAACAAGACAATAAAAAATAAAAATTCAAAGATTACACACAAAAAATAACCTAAAAAAAAAATAATCTCACTTTCCCACATCACCGATGAAAGACTACAAATTTCTGACAAAGCATAAACAACATTGACTACGATATGAAATTTTGGACACAGTATAATTGGCATTAATAAACAAAAATTAGATACATTGCAATAAGATGTTTAATATGACTTGAAATGGAATAAAAAACAATAATGCAATAAAAAATAATCAAGTTATAACCACATAGACTCAGTCATTATATGCTTGGAACTGTAACAAAATGTTTAAAAAATTAGACATCAATTTCTCAGTAATAACTGACATGAAACAAAAGTTCATAAGCATATTTTGGTTATTCTCTGTTCACTTTGTGACGGACACATTACTCATGACTCGCGCTGGTATGCTACGTATGGCACCTACATGCACTTACAAATTATGTGAATGGTTTGCTTTATCGAAGAGGGAGGAACAGTGGCACAACAAGTTACTCTTTTTTTCTTTCTTTCATGAAGAATTTATCTCGTGCATGTTCAGAAAACTGTGACTTGTCAGTCAACTCCCTTGCACTCTAGCCAAACCCACACACACTCAACACATGCACACTTCCATGGCACTCACTCAACACATTCACACAACAGCTGACTCACTTGCCTCTGTTTTCTGTGCGACTCACCCACAGGTGTAACTGAAACATTTAACTGTATGCGTCGCAGTTCCTCTCTCTCTCTCTGTGTGGCTCATGTCTTACAGTACTCTTGGGAAAAGCGTCTGCTACTCTTATTGCTCTTTTATTTTATGATATGATCAATCCCCGCAATGGCAACCAAGAGTTGCTCGATCCTACGATCTTGTTGAGAAATTAACATTATTAAGGGCATCTCTATATATCAGGGATAAAACACAATTTGTTCTCACTTCATTATCAAATTTAAAAATAACTCTTTCAATAAGTCTCGCTACTTTACTCAAACTCTTTAATGAATTTACGTTAATAATTTCTTCAACACATATATCAGTCTTGTTACTTTACTCAGACAAACACTTTAATAAATTTACGTTAATAATTTCTTCAACAAATATATCAGTCTTGTTACTTTACTCAGACGAACACTTTAATGAACTTCCGTTAATAATTCTGTCTTTAAATCTTAATCACAGTTCTTCAATGGGGACAAATGGAATGCATTGTCGTTCGTGATACTTCAAATGTGATCAGAACATGGCCTAAGAGAACCATCCTTTTTTCTCTTATTTTTTTTATACACTTTTTTTACGTTATTTTTTACAAATTCCCCATCTGCATTTCCATAACACAACATGCTATTGATTACGCTACTAAAGGGCTACACAACTCGTTCATTGTGCAGTCAAACTAATACTAATGTTACTATCAGTGACTATTTTTAGCAATCACGACAGCGGGAAGGGAGACGGCTTCTAGGCAGGGCGGGGTCTCCCAACTCCGGGGGTGTGAAGGGTATCCTCTCATCACATCCCCATAGTGTCCCAAGACACTATCCTATAACTGTCCCTCTCTGCCATACGGTTGAGATGTTCCCATTTTCTATGCAATTTGCCCACAGGTCAGCAGCTCTATTAGTACCAGCAGCGGTGCCGGCTGTTCACTACTGATGCTATTAGTTTGCTTGTATCTTCTTCACATCGAGCCTGGATTCTCTCACTGGGTTGCTGGCTGTCATCTGACATCTACCAGCTATTCCTAATTCTAACATCGCGCCATCCTATCCATACCTTAGGCAGGTATCATGACTTCCTTCATGGGTCGAGGTTGGTAAGGGAACTTCTGCACTATTCACCTTGTTAATACCATCCCTCTACTCTTCAATAGGTCGTGATCAGAAGTGGGAGTGGACTTCCCCCTTCCCACGGGGTCACGGGGGAGAGGCTCTGGTCGACCTCTGTCTGTCCCAGCATTCTTGACTCGTGGGTGGACAGGTTGTCTTCTACTCCTGTACTTCTCAAGGGTTGAGGATTGGTATCCCTTCCCTCACAACAAGACAACAAGGCGTCCCTTGTTCCCGGCACTGCATAACAGTCACGCACGGCACTGGGGATAACCAGGGGTACCATCCCAGCGTTACCTCCATGCCACATTCTCCTACTGCCAACTTCCGTCCTTCCTAGTGAGGTTGGACCGCTCGCCATCTCTCCGTTCAAAACACGCTCGTTACTCCTCTACTTGGTCTGCTACATGAGTCGGTGTGGGGGGTCACGAAGGGTGTTCGGGTGCCACCGCTATGGCATCACCGTCGTTTGAATTTGGCGCTGCAACCGTCGATTTTGAATTCTCCCACACTAGTCTTTGTCTGTTCGAATGTCTCGTACGGATTTTTCCAATATTTTGTGAATACTTTCGCAAATTGGAATTATTCTCTCGCCCGTTTGTCATCGAATTCGGTCGTGAAACTGTCTATAACAGCGGTAATTTATTAACGATTTCTACGATCGCACTCTCTGTCTGTCTAGTTAGCACTGCGTTTTTCGAAATTGTAGGGTGTGTGATTGTACACTGTCTTTCTGGTTAGCACTGTGCATTTCGAAATCATATGGTGTGATTGTACACTGTCTTTCTGGTTAGCATTGCGCTTTTCGAAATATTTTGTTGTATGATTGTTGTATGATTGTAGCACTGCGCTTTTCGAAATCGTATGTTGTGATTGTACACTGTCTTTCTGGTTAGCATTGCGCATTTCGAAATTGTATGGCGTGATTGTACACTGTCTTTCTGGTAGGCAATGTGCATTTCGAAATCGTAGGGTGTGTGATTGTACAGTCTTTCTAGTTAGCGCTGTGCACTTCGAAATCGTAGGGTGTGTGATTGTACAGTCTTTCTAGTTAGCGCTGTGCACTTCGAAATCGTAGGGTGTGTGATTGTACAGTCTTTCTGGTTAGCGCTGTGCACTTCGAAATCGTAGGGTGTGTGATTGTACAGTCTTTCTGGTTAGCACTGTGCATTTCGAAATCTTAGTGTGTGATTGTACACTATTTGTTTGGTTGGCACTGTGCATTTCGAAATCGTAGGGCCACTCGATATATTATTCCCGTTCTTAGCACTGCTCGCCACTTTTCTGCTGATTACTTTAGCCATAACTGTTTTTATCCAGTTCGTTCGTTTCACCATTTTCCTCGTCATCACCATCCATCGAATTTTCTCTCGTTTCCAAGTTTATATCACTTCATATCACTGTTTGTCGGCTAAAATGATTTAGCACTAACGTTTGTTTGACACCTCATAAGACCTTATATAAGATCTCACAGGACCTCATAGCACCCCACAAGACTCGCAAGACCCCACAGGACCTTACAGGACTCAGGAACATCACAGGACTCCTCAAGACCTTACAGGACCTTACCGGACCTTACAGGATTATTCGCAAGACCCCACAACTGACACCAAAATTATATGACCTGATCTCGGTCATTTGTGGGTTCGGGATATGAAGGAAAAAACAGGAGAGAGACAAGTTTACGTGCATGCAATGGAGGTCATGCAAAAATAATAGAGGAAACGTTTAACACAGGTGTGTTCTTCTTAGCTACACAGGTGGCCTTTACTAGTAATTATTACGTTAACTATGCTAGTGCACAACCGGATGGCAGGTTAGACTGTTATTGACACTACATGGTGGCGCACGTCTTTGTGTGGCGGCCGACGGGAATGGGACTGCGGGCACTGGGCACTCGTCTGTATGGGACCCGCTAACGAACTGATCTGACCGGTAGTGTGGCCTGTTTCAAATGCCCCCTACACACAGCATCATTATGCAAGAAGCTGATTGGTTATAGGGATGCGTGGCACTCTTTTGAACTTGCCCAAGCCACGCCAACTTGTAACGTCTTTGGCGGTTGACTTGTTTTGTTACACATACACAAAGTATCACTTATAACGGTTTCACGGGACTTCAGACTATCACGGAAAAGGCATATTCAAAACTGTACTGAATCAGCTCATATATAATATATATATATATATATATATTATATATATATATATATATATATATATATATATATCTATTTATATATATTATATAAATATATATATATAAATAGATATATATATTATATATATATATATATCTATATATATATATATATATAAATGATATATATAGATTATATATATATATATAGTATATAATATGATATATATATATATATATATATATATAGATTATATATGAGCTGATTCAGTACAGTTTTGAATTATGCCTTTTCCGTGATAGTCTGAAGTCCCCTGAAACCGTTATAAGTGATACTGTGTGTATGTGTAACATATATGGTTGCATATATACATATACAATCATACATATATACATACTTACAAACATATTCTACTGTCGACTTTAAGTGCGCATCGATGCCTGGCGTGACACCACGCCATTATGAAGGAGGCAAAGATCAATAAGGCCGACTTGTCAACAACAGGGCCGCGATCCCCGATGTTATCGGGAGCCTTTGCGATGACCTTTAGGCATATTAGAAGGACAGAGGTATCACTGTTTCTCTTTTCATGTAGAGGCCGATGGGACGGGCAACCTAATGCTCTTATTGCCACCAGGTATGAGGGAAACATAGGGGGGTGGGGGGGTGAAAAACGTTATGTAACATCGGAGAGTAGTGATTATTTTGTACTAATTTCTCTTTTTAGAATAGCAATGTTCTGTTGTATTTATTCGCT
Organism: Macrobrachium nipponense; assembly: GCF_015104395.2. NCBI lineage: Eukaryota > Metazoa > Arthropoda > Malacostraca > Decapoda > Palaemonidae > Macrobrachium > Macrobrachium nipponense. The sequence goes on along the minus strand of NC_087221.1, from coordinate 29,803,031 downwards.
TATTAACATTTGGTATTATTTGTTCATTCACCTATGCGTTTGCTCATGTATTACAGTTTATATGTATACGTAAATATATCTGTGTGTTTTGTGTGTATCATTATACGAGCCCACACACACACATACTACATATGTACATCAACTTTATTCAATAACGTGGAAACCAAAGCACGAAAAATACGTTCGTTTTTAAACGAATTTTTAAGGGAACTAATTAAAAAAAACTGCTAGAAAGAGATTGTAAAAAATTCAGGTAACGAAATTTAAACTTGGTTCCCATATAAAAGTTGCAAAAATATCTCAACGCTGCACTGCAAGGAAGTAATATTATAACATCGATGTGTAATTGCAATGAAGTTGAGATAAAATACAGAAATTTCATTGGAAGGAAGTTACGATTGTAATCTTATATAGACATTTATTTGCAGGAAAGTTTCCATAAATATCGTTGCTTCACTGCAAGGAAATTTGCAATGATAGACAGACACTTCATTGCAAAGTAGTAGCGATTAAATACTGACAAGTCATTGCAATGAGGTTGGGATAAAATAACGTTTCACTGCAAGAAAGCTGTTGAATAATATCGAAAAGAATTTGTCAAATAATACCGAAATTTCATAGTAAGGAAGTTAAAAAATATCGAAATTTCATTGTAACGCAGTTGTTAAAAATATCGAAATTTCATTGTAAAGAAGTTTTTGAAAATATCGAAATTTCATTGTAAGGAAGTTCTTCAATAATATCGAAATCTCATTGTAAGGAAGTTGTTCAATAATATCGAAATTTTATTGTAAGGAAGTTATCCAATAATACCGAAATCTCATTGTAAGGAAGTTGTCCAATAATATCGAAATCTCATTGTAAGGAAGTTGTTCAATAATACCGAAATCGCATTGTAAGGAAGTTGTTCAATAATACCGAAATCGCATTGTAAGGAAGTTGTTGCATAAGTAAACGAAATCGCTTGTAAGGAAGTTGAAATTCAATAATCTCGAAATCGCGAGTTGTAAGGAAGTTGTTCATAATAATCAATTGAAATAAATCGCATGTAATGGAAGTTGTTCATAATTTTCGAAATTCTCATTGTAAGGAAATCAATTAATAATCGGAATCGCAATTGTTAACAAGTTGTTTTCAATAAGATCGAGAAATCGCATTGTAAAGGAAGTTTGTTTCAATGAATATATTCGAAGATCGCATTGTAAGGAAGTTGTTTCAATAATATCGAAACGGCATTGTAAGAAAGTTTGTTCAACTAATATCGAAAATCTTGTATTGTAAGGAAAGTTGTTCAATAATATCGAAATCGCATTGTAAGGAAGTTGTTCAATAATATCGAAATCGCATTGTAAGGAAGTTGTTCAATAATATCGAAATCTCATTGTAAGGAAGTTGTTCAATAATATCGAAATCGCATTGTAAGGAAGTTGTTCAATAATATCGAAGTTTCATTGTAAGGAAGTTGTTCAATAATATCGAAATTTCATTGTAAGGAAGTTGTTCAATAATATCGAAATCGCATTGTAAGGAAGTTGTTCAATAATATCGAAATCTCATTGTAAGGAAGTTGTTCAATAATACCGAAATCTCATTGTAAGGAAGTTGTTCAATAATACCGAAATCGCATTGTAAGGAAGTTGTTCAATAATACCGAAACCGCATTGTAAGGAAGTTGTTCAATAATATCGAAATTTCATTGTAAGGAAGTTGTTCAATAATACCGAAATTTCATTGTAAGGAAGTTGTTCAATAATACCGAAATCGCATTGTAAGGAAGTTGTTCAATAATATCGAAGTTTTATTGTTAGGAATTGTTCAACATCGAAATTTCATCGCAAGGAAGTTGCGATAAAGTGTATAAACTTTTCTGGAAAAAATACACATATAAAAAAATATATATTGGAAAACAGGTGCTGGCTTTTGTCGAAGAGAAAACACGAACCATCGAACATTCGAGACAAAAGGCTCGTTAAGAACGTAAAAACTCTCATTAATATCCAAATGGAAAAAAATAATGCAAAAAATTCTTGTTATGAGAAACATTTTCATCTTTTCCCTTTTGATTTCCCGTTGGTTGTCCAAAAAATGTTGAAAAGACATATTTCATAATATTTGTTTTTTCATCTACAGAGAGAGAGAGAGAGAGAGAGAGAGAGAGAGAGAGAGAGAGAGTTAGTTTTTGAAATGTTTTCTTTCAGGAATTGGGTGTGAGAGAGAGAGAGAGAGAGAGAGAGAGAGAGAATTGTACAAAAATGGGAAAAGAAAGAAAGAGAGAGAGAGGATATCATAGTCTATAATAAAAGGATTTTTCATTCCTTAGAACTATTTCGGACAACTTTTTACAGATAGAAGACAGAGACCCACGACCCTTTTGTGAGTCGGATACAAAAATCTGTAAAACCTGAGAGTGTTGCGTAATGCGTAACCTTGGTTTTCTTCGGTCCGTAACTTTTGGTAGATAACAGCGTCCCAACTTCCCCACAAAGCGTGATACGGAGTAGAAAGGAAAAAACAAAGTTTTAAACTGATCACAAGTTGGGATAAAGAAGTTTTATATATATATATATATATATATATATATATATATATATATATATATATATATATATATATATATATTTATATGCAGAAGTTAGGTACTATGTTGTACCTCTAAGTAAATGGGGATGCAATCGACAATGATGTAAAATCCCTCTGTAGTTTTATAAAATATGTTATATATATAATATATACTTACACACACATACATACATACATATATATATATATGTTACGCATAATGTGGATAATTGCCTAATGTGAACATTAGGCAGAAAAATTGCCTAATCTCCATATTAGGCAATTTGTTTTGCACAATGTTAACAATAGGCAAATTACTTGCCTATTGTCAACATTAGGCATGATTTTCAGATTAGGCGAGGGTATTTTGCCTAATGTGAATTGAATGACGAACCACTGTAACTAGAGTGTTGTTCGAATGTTGTTCGAAACTTTGGGTCTGTCACTTAAGCCATTATCCTTTGGTCAGTGTGCTACGCTGAGGGACCCAGATGTCGATCATGGTCCAACAGATCTTAAAAATCTGTTAGTGGTCGTCCTCTGGGAACAAGATGAACTATACACTGTAGGTTGTCGGGAGGGAATTCTTGGACCAAAATTTACAGCAGCTGATCTATAAGTGCAATCAAACAGCCCCTGATAAAGTCTGAAGAGGTTCCTGATATCTGCCTATCGCTTAGAACAGCAACAGGAAGAACCACTGGTGGGCAAGGATATATAAAGTGCCAATGTACTACTCAATGTACATCAGGACGATGCAGCTGCCTAAGAAAAAAATTTAAATGCAACTCACGCCGTCACCCGGGTAGATCATGCAAAAATTTCTGATTCGACTCAACTGAACCCTGAGATCTATTGACTTATTTCTCTTTTACTGATATTGCATTAATTATGTTTGTGTTTATTCAAATAAATTAGAATTCTTAAAACTGCCTCTACATTAACCATGTTGCATTCTCTTGTAACCTCCCGTGGGTTGTCTGCAGGATTAATTGCCATTTCTACACTAAATCATAATATATGTTTAGATTAGGCAGTCGTATTCACATCGGGCAAAATTGAGCTGCATAATTTGAACAACAGGCATATTTTGCCTAATGTTAACAAATTGTAAACTTTATGCAAACTCCTTGCTTAATGTACACATTAGGCAATTTTCTGCCTAATGTTCACATTAGGCAATTATCCACATTATGCGTAACATATATATATATATAGATTTCCAGAATTTGCAATTTAAAGCGTTTTGTGTTTGGGTGTGTGTTTGTCTGTGTGTGTGTCTATCTGTCTGTCTGTTTAGAGAGCCATCCTTATGGAAATAAGTTGATTTTTTTTATAAATCATAAATAGTGAAAAGAGAAATTTACATATATATATATATATATATATATATATATTTATATATGTAAATTTCTCTTTTCACTATTTATGATTTATAAAAAAAAATCAACTTATTTCCATAAGGATGGCTCTCTAAAACAGACAGACAGATAGACACACACACAGACAAACACACACCCAAACACAAAACGCTTTAAATTGCAAATTCTGGAAATCTACAGTTCCCATACATATACATTTTTGCATTTAAATATAACTGTCTACGTTCAAACATATTGCCAACGATAAAATCATAATGTACATAAACACATGCACACGCACACACCGAAACACACATACATAAAGTGACGGTGGCCCTTGACACAGCATTTCTTTCCATAGCGAATGGGCTTAGACTACAAGTCTACCTGTCTGTCTATCTACAATTCATAATCATCTTACTATTATTATTATTATTCCTTGTTGTTTCTTCTTTTCTGGTTTTTCTATAGGCGTCTACATGTTTCGGCCACCTCGTTTGGCCATCTTCAGGACGGGATCGCTGAGTGCAATGGTCTGTGTCAGATGGATTCACGCTATTTATTGCATTTGGGTGGTTTGAGGAGATGGGGGACCTCACTTTTCATTGAGCAATACCTGTGACGTCGCGAGCGATGTCATCAGGGGGCCGGTTGCTGGTTGGCTGTCCTCTTCGTGGGGGAAGCCTCATCCTTATTGGTGATGGTCCCCTCGAAGGGCGTGCTACCAGGTCGTCCTCAGGTGAGATTATTATTATTATTATTGGCGCTGTACAATTTACAGTAAGGTGCCTTTAACAAAATAAAATAGAAAAATGTCTGAAATGAAATGAATACAGCCTGGAGCTACATAAAATTGTTTTCTCTTAGCATTTTTGTATTTTATATTTTAATCATAAATCTTATATGGGATGAAACTGAAAGAAGTAAGGTTTTATCTGCCGAAAAAATGTTCCTTTTACCTTCAATACTTTTGGAGATATTAGCATCTGAATAGCTTTAGGGCAGGGCCGGGCTGCCAGAGATGAGGCCGTTTCCAGTAATAACTACGCTTCGCTCGTAACAAGTACTGGGATTTTTATTTCTCCCTTAATAATTATGTTGTTACGAAGCATGATTATTAACATTATTAAAGCATCAGTTCCAGTATAATAAAGTTAAAAAAATGACCGAAGATTTTGGGATAAAATACTCACTTAGTCTCTTTGCTCCTCTCTTAAGAAAAATGAATCTTTGCATTACAAAGAACATCTTTTAATGGACGATGTTCACACGAATGGATATGGAATTACGAAGGAAAATAAAGGGAGGCTGGAGAGCAGTAACAGTCGGTGGAGAAAAAAAAAGTTCTCTGGGAAATTAAAGTCTTATGGAAATTGTTGTACACTTCATTTCAAATTTCCGTTGCAGCAGACAGCTAAGGTTTGTTGCATGTATATATTTATTTTTCATCTTGGCCCGGTTTCCAATAATGCGTATCGGACGTTATTTGAACCGCCCCCCCCCCCTTTTTTTAAGGTTTCGAAAAAGAACTAAATTTTTTTCCAGTCGTTCAAGAATTACTTTTAGATATTTCAGGGTTCCCCCTTGAAAGAGACGTGTTTGAAAAGTTGATGACATTCTCTCTCTCTCTCTCTCTCTCTCTCTCTCTCTCTCTCTCTCTCTCTCTCTCTGTTGAAATGTAAAATAGATTGGATGTGTATCTGACATCTCTATTGACGTATAAACGAGAATATAAATGTAAAAGCGAATGTATATTTGCTGAGGAAAATTAAACTTGTAAATCAGGGAGACAAGAGGCACAGCGTGTTAATATAAGACGAACTTTCAGAATGGACGTATCATTTCCTCTCCAAAACCTTAGCAGTACGGAAATAGGTCACAATGAGGCCGGGGAAACCAACGGAGCATAACGCCCATTCAGAATTAAGGAAATGACCTCCCCTATTCCAAGTGGCCTCTGAAGGATAATGGTTCGCCCGTCCTTTGGTGGTGGAGGAGGAGGTCTAAAGGACAATACATAAGGACCCCCAGGTATATCAAGAGGGATCTTGGCTTTGTTGTCGACGATTCGGCCTAATGAGTTCAGCTTCCTTAGTGAAGGCGACAAGGCTTATTTATAATCACACAAAGCGCATGCTCACACACAAACGAATGTACACACAAACACACATGTATATATAGATTGCAAAGTTTTAAACACTGCATCCGCGCACTCGAATATTATGTTACTAAGAGGGCTTCCTACACCATATATATATATATATATATATATATATATATATATATATATATATATATATATATAGATTCCTACTACTCGTGTTAAGCTTCAATGAGATGGTGTGGTTGAGACTCCAATTTCTTTATTTTGCATAGTACAATTTATTTAACATCCCATCTCACTGAATCATAACAAGAGTAGTAAGAATATATATATATATATATATATATATATATATATATATATATATATATATATATATATATAGTGAAGTCGTGTGTTTGTTTTGTGATACATATATCATGAAATAAAACATAATTATATATATATATATATATATAAACTTAATATTATATAATTATAGAATATATAGAGAGAGATATACATAATATATTTTATATATATATATTAGAATATATATATAAGCGTATATATATATATTAAATAATATATACATATATATATTAGTATATATATATATATAATATAATTGTTATAATATAATAATATATATATATACTTATTTATGATATGTGTCATAGGTATATTAAGCCTACTAAAAAACCGGTGATTTTGAGCTGTTAGAGAGAGAGAGAGCGAGAGAGAGAGAGAGAGAGAGAGAGAGAAACTCCAATCATCTAGATTTCCACCTAGGAAAATGCGTTCTTACGCGAGCGGCTGACATGGCGTTCGTCAATATTCCTGAAAGGAAAATTATGTACTGAAGGACAGGGACATTCCCTGATATCTTCTTCCGCCGCTCCAGGATCCTATCTTGGCCCAAACCAATCCGGGAGAATGGCCGTTTCCTCGCGAACCCTTCCGTTTGCATCGGACTGCCTCTGGAAATCGTTTTTATTTTTTTTTTATTATTTTTTTTGTTTCCTTTCATTGCGTCCACGTATATACGTAGAATTCACGATACTTCCTTTATTATTATTATTATTATTATTATTATTATTATTATTATTTTTTTTTTTTGCTCTATCACAGTCCTCCAATTCGACTGGGTGGTATTTATAGTGTGGGGTTCCGGGTTGCATCCTGCCTCCTTAGGAGTCCATCACTTTTCTTACTATGTGTGCCGTTTCTAGGATCACACTCTTCTGCATGAGGCCCGGAGCTACTTCAGCATCTAGTTTTCCCAGATTCCTTTTCAGGGATCTTGGGATCGTGCCTAGTGCTCCTATGATTATGGGTACGATTTCCACAGGCATATCCCATATCCTTCTTATTTCTATTTTCAGATCTTGATACTTATCCATTTTTTCCCTCTCTTTCTCTTCAACTCTGGTGTCCCATGGTATTGCGACATCAATGAGTGATACTTTCTTCTTGACTTTGTCAATCAACGTCACGTCTGGTCTGTTTGCACGTATCACCCTATCCGTTCTGATACCATAGTCCCAGAGGATCTTTGCCTGATCGTTTTCTATCACTCCTTCAGGTTGGTGCTCGTACCACTTATTACTGCAAGGTAGCTGATGTTTCTTGCACAGGCTCCAGTGGAGGGCTTTTGCCACTGAATCATGCCTCTTTTTGTACTGGTTCTGTGCAAGTGCCGGGCATTCACTTGCACTTATTATTATTATTATTATTATTATTATTATTATTATTATTATTATTCATTAGCGTTGTAAACTCCACATTTCTGAGGCCTCACACACTTCTCCCCCAACGACACCTCTGGCGACATAAGTTTAGTAAATATTTCCCTTATAGATTTGACTTCATATAGGATATTATAGATATATATATATATATATATAGTATGTAAAATAATATATATATATATATATATATATATATATATATGAATAATTATCACATCGAAACCGTGGATCCATTTATATATCAATTCAAGCTACAAATGTCCTTTAATATCTAAATTCACTTTACCTCCCAAATGATATATTTTCATATATGTACCGAAGGGGAATTTTTTAGTTGATAATAATTGATATATAAATGGATAGCGGTTCGATGTGATAATTATTCATAACAAAAGGCTACGTGCTGTCAAACGCTCGAATTGGCTAACATGGTAGACGGGGTTTCATATCGATTCTAATTACAAAAGCACCGAGATCGAGGGTGATTTGTAAGGTCAGAATCGATATGAACTTATAGCGTCTCTGTTGGCTGATTGGATAGCGTCACTGACTGTCCTGATTTCGTCCCCGTCCACTTGGACGGTGGTTCGATCCCATGGGGGGACGAAATTATTATCAACTAAAAAATTCCCCTTCGGTACATATATGAAAATATATCATTTGGGAGGTAAAGTGAATTTAGATATTAAAGGACATTTGTAGCTTGGATTGATATATAAATGGATCACGGTTCGATGAGATAATTATTCATAACAAAAGGCTACGTGCTGTCAAACGCTCGAATTGGCTAATATGGTAGACGGGGTTTCATATCGATTCTAATTACAAAAGCACCGAGATCGAGGGTGATTTGTAAGGTCAGAATCGATATGAACTTATAGCGTCTCTGTTGGCTGATTGGATAGCGTCACTGACTGTCCTGATTTCGTCCCCGTCCACTTGGACGGTGGTTCGATCCCATGGGGGGACGAAATTATTATCAACTAAAAAATTCCCCTTCGGTACATATATGAAAATATATCATTTGGGAGGTAAAGTGAATTTAGATATTAAAGGACATTTGTAGCTTGAATTGATATATAAATGGATCACGGTTCGATGTGATAATTATTCATAACAAAAGGCTACATGCTGTCAAACGCTCGAATTGGCTAACCTGGTAGACGGGGTTTCATATCGATTCTAATTACAAAAGCACCGAGATCGAGGGTGATTTGTAAGGTCAGAATCGATATGAATATATATATATATATATATATATATATATATAATATATATATATATATATATATATATATATATATAATTATAATTTCTACTGACTTCTTTTTCATCCATTTTCATTTTCTTACAGATGAGCCTTCCATGCTCTTGGAGTTTAATTATCACCTACCCATTGATGAAAATTCGCTAATAAATGTGGATGATATGAAATAGCCTGATAGAGCATTTCCGTAATATATGTATATATGGGAGTTACTTGAGCCTGGTCGTCATACAATATTGACCTTGGACTCAAGAGACCTCTCACTCAGAAGTCATAATCAATGTATGTCTTATGATATATCACTGAAATCAAGTTAAGACATGGAGGCCTATTGAACTTAGCTGAATTTGCATTAATATAGCTAAGAAATCAAGGATATTTTGACCTAATCATATCAGATAAATACTAATCCTGATAACCATAGCATTCGGAATTGAAAAACAAAAAAAGGGTTTTGCTGAGGCCGATATAATGAATTATTTTAAATATTCACAGAAAGTAGGTTAATTCTAATGATCATATTGAGACCTGGATATAAAATTGACCTATTCAGATCAAGCATTAGGCTGAATTAAACCTCTGTCCAAAAAATGAAAGAAAAAGATAGAATTTAGAATTAAAAATGGCTCCAAAATGTCTAATCATTACACGCACGCAGCTACGCCTAATCACTACGTTCACGAAATCGCCAAGACCCAGATAAGACCTAATTCCTGCATGGTACTCACTGAGGATCCTCGACCTCCTCTCGGCTCTCATTATCGCAAATGACCTCTCCTGATCTCCCCAGTTCCTACTTTCATCACCCATTGTCCTCTCCCCTAATCTCCTCTCTTATCTTCCCTTTCCATATTTCTTTGATAACTTCGTCTTACTCTGCAGCTCCCTAAGATATCTGATCATTTTAAACGTTTTTTCTTTTTTCTTTTATGGTTTTATCATGATTATGAATATCATCACTACCGCCCGCTGAGAACATCCTTACCAGACTACCAAAACTATTATGACTATTATCATAGATATCATCATATCCACTAAAAATACAAGGGCTACTATTACTAGTGCAACGGTACGACTGTAACCTCCTAGTCTTGTTGCTACCATTATTATTATTGTTGATGTTGTTGTTATTGTTATTATTATGAAACTAAGTATACAACTGACCTACATTTTTTTGACTCCATGACCTGTGTCCTTAATGACTCCACATCAGATTCTGTTCATTGCATTTCAAAGTAGCTTTCAGTACTAGCGGCAACACTCCGGTTGCTCTAGATAACACGCTCAACGGTAACGGGTGAAAACGGGTGAAAAGTTAGTTCTAATTAAAAGATAACATATCTCATGGAAATATTAAAGTTAATTAATCTTATCTTGCAGGTTTTTCTGTCTGGTTTGCATATTACGGTTGGGTATTTGAAAACCTATCTCTCTCTCTCTCTCTCTCTCTCTCTCTCTCTCTCTCTCTCTTGTTCCTGTTTTCCTTTCCCAGATAACGAAGACACTCAGGGTGTAACTTATGAAATTTGTTACTATGCATATATATATATATATATATATATGTATGTATATATATATATATATATATATATATATATATATATATATATATATATATGTGTGTGTGTATGTATATGTATTTATAGAATTATTTTAAACAGAAGTCAGGCTCAACTTAGTCATTCAATGGTCTTCTCAGTGTTCATAGTTTCAAACCGATCTTTTTGTTAAGGGTTAGCCCTATATTTCAGAATTCTCTCAAAACACAGATAAGTGAAGATTTTAACAGATTCCACTCTAATCTTGGCAATTCCTATTTATCGTTTCTTTTGGATGTTTTTTTTTCTTTTTTTTTAAGGTTTTCCGGCCTTTCTCCGTTCTCTTTGCATTTGAATGTAATAAGATCTGAAAGACAACTTGATTATCAATTAAATATTCCAGATATTAACCATTGATGCTCACTTAAGCTCAACACGGATGAGTATTCTAAGCAGCAAAAATCGACGAATATTCAAACTAGCAAACACTGAGGAGTATCCAACTTAGCAAACATGACGAATTTGAGAACAAACAAACATGGGTAACCGAATAAACAAACATCTACGAGTATTAACATTGGAAAACATTAATGAGAATGCAAACCATTACACCCTGATGAATAGTTAATCTAAGACTGATAAGTCTCCAAACTAACAAATATTGATTGGCATCCAAACGTGCAAACACTGATTAATATCTAAACCAACAAAAATGATGAGTTTGTAAACTAACATCGGTGAGAACCCAAACAAACACACAATCGAAAAAAGATGAACAAACAAGTCTCCAAACTAACAAAAATTGATTGGCAACCAAATGCACAAACACTGATTAATATCTAAACCAACAAACATGATGTGTTTGTAACCTAACATCGGTGAGAACCCAAACAAACAAACAAACAATCGGAAAAAATGAACAAAGAAAGGCAAAACTATAAGAAAAAAAAGGCAAAAAGTACCATTTATATTTTTCCTTTCTTCTTTACATTTAGGTCATGTGGTGAGCGCAGTTTTCTCTCCGTCATTATTAAATCTTTTCTCTGAATATACGAAGATGCTGTCCCTTCTCCCCTGACTAAAAGTTATAATGATGATATTTACATCACAGGGACGCGGTCCAGCAATAAAGAAAGGGACATTATCATAAGAACAAGACATTCTCTGGACACCCATAAACTATGAAATGAGAAAATATTTGTTTGACAAATAAGGATAATTAATGTTTTCCGTTAAGACGAAATGTTTCTAATAAGCTTTCGACTAGATGTGTTGTTCCCCTAGCAGTGCCGATTCTTATGAAATCAGGCGGTAAAAATTTTTTAACAAATCTTTGAGACGATCATAAAATGCGGGAAATCCTTATGTTCCCCTCTTCATAAAATATTGTCTATTGTGTTAACGTTAACCGGATCATAATTAAATCGTCAGATGCAAATTAGTACAGAAATGTTTTTAAGAGTCTTGCATGATGGACTTGACAACAGATCAATTGCTGCAGAGTAATAAGCTCTCTCTCTCTCTCTCTTTCTGGTAAACAATTCTCTCCAAATGAGACCAACATATCTCTTCAACGCTATTTACTACTACAAAGTACTTTTTTTTTTTTTGAAGATCTTGTTCCGCTAGGATCGTCCAGTAAAACGTTTACTTCCCCTTTGACAAAGGAGGACTATAAATCGTAGGATCTTCATGATTCCTTCAATAGAATCCTCATCCATCAAAGGCGGAGGAAAGGGGAAGGTGTTCTGGAAAATTGGGCGGAGGAACATAACCCCGTTTTTATAAATGGCTGACTTTTCTCGCAATTTTGTTTCTGCGAGATTTTATTTTTGAGATTCATCTCGAAGGGGGATTATTCTTCTACATTTGGAAGGACGTTGATATCCACGTGCGTTTGTCTGTACAGTCTTTTACTTATGGGATATATATATAATATATATATATATATATATATATATATATATATATATATATATATGTATATATATATATATATATATATATATAGTATATATATATATATATATATATACACGTATATGTATGTGTATGTATGTATGTATGTATCCCGTTGCTACGCGAACCAACATCAAAAGCCGTAAAATCCTTTCTACTGGGAAATCCTTCTTAAGGCAGAAGATAGAGGAGAGGGTGGAAGATAAAAAGACTTTGTTCTTGTTGTTTACCAAAGTTGAGTCCGCTAAGGGAAATTGTCGTTTGTTGAAACATCCATTTAAAGTTCTCTCTCTCTATTTTTTTTTGAGTGAATGCCGAGCAAATTAACAAGTGATTGGAAACTTGAGTAGAACGTGTTGATAAAATACATTTCTGCCATTACAGCTGTGCATCCGCTGTAACCTTGTGTTCAATATATATATATAAATATATATATATATATTATATATATATATATATAGATATATATATATATATATATAGATAGATAGATAGATAGATAGATAGATAGATAGATAGATAGATAGATAGATAGATAGATAGTTTTGAATTGTCAAGAGTGTACCTGTTCCGAGTAAGTGGCTTTAACGATGGAACTAAAATCTTTGCTAATTTATAATTTGCTGTATTATACGAGGCCAGGATAGGGCGAAGTGGGTTCCTGATTTATGAATTTTGGGCAACCCATAAAGAATACCAAAGGACGATCCCGTAAGCAAAAAGTTCTTGGTAAGTGTCTTCATTAATTATCTTTTCATTCTTAAGCTGGCGTAGAAATCTGTTAATTCTATCTTCATTTTTAAAGATGTTTTGGTAGTTTGGCTGTCCGATTTTTTCAAACTTAATATTTTCACTTAAAATCATAACCATTTTTGTTAAGAATAACTGAACCCCTATCTAGTAATAATCAAATCCTGTTCCGATAGATCCTTTAGCAAATCAAAACAGGATTTCTTGAAAAGTGGACCCAGTTAGTCCGGAGTTTAGAAAACGTTTTTTTGTGCTAAGGTAGACAAATAGACAATTCATCCTGTACCACACTGAAATTGGCATTTAACGGTAATTTTCTAATTCAATGAAAGATACTATCAAGTGGCAGAAAAAACAGGCAATAATTTGGTATAAGTTGAGGAGACAGAAATCCAACCCTAAAGTTGACAAAAATTCTTCTCGTTTAGACAGTACATAAGTAGAAAAATTAAAAGCTGTGGTACGTAACCTGCAAAATTTAGGAGTGATAATACCTAGATTTTACAGTTTTTTCTCATGTATACCTCGCGCTTCATTCATAAAAGTTTGAATAGACTTATTAAATAATTTTATAAAAATAACTGGATCTATGCCTGAGAATGTTCTAAGTACCTCGCTGCGTATGGCAGTAATGACAATGTTACATTTTTCAACAAGTTTTTGTTTACAATTAATTTCCATATTCAGTAATTTCTGGGTAGAATCAGAATAAAATTGCTAATTATACAAAGATGGCTTATATAACCGAAATTGAACAAAATTAAGGGTAATATTATAGCTTTGACAATACTGTAGAAACTCTAAGTCAAGACGGACGTTTTCCATTTTTAATGTTTTTGAAAATCCCGACACTTACTTGAGAAGCAGCGTACCATACCGTTTACGAACAATTTGATGAATATATATATATATATATATATATATATATATATATATATATATATATATATATATATATATATATATATATATAGAGAGAGAGAGAGAGAGAGAGAGAGAGAGAGAGAAAATTGAAGGCGGTTCTATCAACAAGTAGACATCAGTCGATGCAAGGTGAAGGACAATCCTTTATTCCCATTATTTGTACTTTATTGTCGCGACGTTTCAAGACATAAAAGTCCCATTATCAAGCTAAAAAAAAAAAAGGATAAAACGAAAGTTAAAATCATAAACTCGGAATACATACTAAAAGTTTAAAAAGTTTACAGATATAAAAAGCAAGTACAAGAGTAGGGAGGAGTCAATACCATAAGGTGCTGAAAGCACAGACCGAGTGACAATTCGGGCCGGGTCAGCTTCGACTTGAACTCACGAGAGATACAGAGGTGTTGAGGAAGACTGGGTGTTTAACTGCGGAACGAGTTGTTTAATGAAAAGTGATTCTAAAATAGCTAAATGATGTTCGTTAGGGGATTGGCCTATAATTTTAAAATCTTTGTAATTCAAGTCATGTTTACATTTCTTTGTATGCTCGCGTATACATGAAAACTCAGGATTAGTTAATTTGACACCTGTTCTATAACTAACGCCTCGATGAGAATCTAATCTCACTTTGAGTAACCTCCGTGTGGAGCCGACGTACTTCCCTAGATTACATCTAGGGCAATTAAATAGATATACGACTCCTGAGGTCATCAGTGGACTGAGTTTCTCCTTGTGTTTAAACAGAGATCTGATATTCATTGGGTTGCAAGGTATTAGTTTTAATTCAATTGCAGGAAAAAAACTTTCTATTGACAGTTTCAATTCATGGTAGAAATTTTTGTTATGAATAAATGGGACTCTTGCAAACAATCGTAATTTTGGCACTGTTGGCATTTTAATTTTAGGATGGAAGATATTGTTCAAGAATTTGTACAGGTGTTTATAAAAAAGTTTCGATGGAAAGCAATTGTCAGTGAAATATTGGTGGAGATAGGTTATTTCATTGTGAAAATGATTCCAGTTAGACGTTATGTTAAAAGCCCTATGAAAGAGGGTAGACATGGAGTTTAGTTTAAAATTATAAAAACAGCTGCTATAAAAATTCGATCCCAGGCCGGTAAACGTTTCCTTTCTAAAAACCGTGGTGTTAAAATGATCATCATATCTAAAAACGGTTACATCCAAAATGGCAGTTTATTTTCCTTTTCATATTCAATTGTGAAATTAATGTTAGGATGTATTTCATTGGCATAATCAAGAAATTTGTCAGCCTGATCTTTATCTCTGAACAGTAAGAAGGTATCATCCACATACCTATTATAAAATAATGGATGGTAGGCCAAAGGACAGTTGTCCAGTATGCGTTCCTCCAGGGAGCACACAGCCTTTGTTTTTAATGGCAAAGCCTACATTCAGGTTGATGGTATGGCTATGGTATCCCCTGTGGGTCCCACCTTTGCAAACATTTTTATGTGCTCCCTGGAGGAACGCATACTGGACAACTGTCCTTTGGCCTACCATCCATTATTTTATAATAGGTATGTGGATGATACCTTCTTACTGTTCAGAGATAAAGATCAGGCTGACAAATTTCTTGATTATGCCAATGAAATACATCCTAACATTAATTTCACAATTGAATATGAAAAGGAAAATAAACTGCCATTTTTGGATGTAACCGTTTTTAGAAATGATGATCATTTTAACACCACGGTTTTTAGAAAGGAAACGTTTACCGGCCTGGGATCGAATTTTTATAGCAGCTGTTTTTATAATTTTAAACTAAACTCCATGTCTACCCTCTTTCATAGGGCTTTTAACATAACGTCTAACTGGAATCATTTTCACAATGAAATAACCTATCTCCACCAATATTTCACTGACAATTGCTTTCCATCGAAACTTTTTTATAAACACCTGTACAAATTCTTGAACAATATCTTCCATCCTAAAATTAAAATGCCAACAGTGCCAAAATTACGATTGTTTGCAAGAGTCCCATTTATTCATAACAAAAATTTCTACCATGAATTGAAACTGTCAATAGAAAGTTTTTTTCCTGCAATTGAATTAAAACTAATACCTTGCAACCCAATGAATATCAGATCTCTGTTTAAACACAAGGAGAAACTCAGTCCACTGATGACCTCAGGAGTCGTATATCTATTTAATTGCCCTAGATGTAATCTAGGGAAGTACGTCGGCTCCACACGGAGGTTACTCAAAGTGAGATTAGATTCTCATCGAGGCGTTAGTTATAGAACAGGTGTCAAATTAACTTATCCTGAGTTTTCATGTATACGCGAGCATACAAAGAAATGTAAACATGACTTGAATTACAAAGATTTTAAAATTATAGGCCAATCCCCTAACGAACATCATTTAGCTATTTTAGAATCACTTTTCATTAAACAACTCGTTCCGCAGTTAAACACCCAGTCTTCCTCAACACCTCTGTATCTCTCGTGAGTTCAAGTCGAAGCTGACCCGGCCCGAATTGTCACTCGGTCTGTGCTTTCAGCACCTTATGGTATTGACTCCTCCCTACTCTTGTACTTGCTTTTTATATTTGTAAACTTTTAAACTTTTAGTATGTATTCCGAGTTTATGATTTTAACTTTCGTTTTATCTTTTTTTTTTTTTTTTTTTAGCTTGATAATGGGACTTTTATGTCTTGAAACGTCGCGACAATAAAGTACAAATAATGGGAATAAAGGATTGTCCTTCACCTTGCATCGACTGATATATATATATATATACATATATATATATATATATATATATATATATATATATATATATATATATATATATATATATATATATATATATATGATAAAACTTAGAGTATATATTGTGTATGCACAAAAATGATTGGTTTGTATTCAACACACACACATATATTCATATGTATGTATATTTATGTATAAATACATGCATACATACTTACATATATGATAAATATTAATATATATATATATATATATATATATATATATATATATATATATATATATATATATATATATAATTTAGCAATTCAGAGTTTAAATTTGGCAGTGGCAATATGACTCTCGCAAGCGTATTTATAAACAATAGCCACTAAAGGGATACAGAAAGATAGAAACGCATAAAACAGTTCCTCTAATCCTATTGGAGCCAAAGCTTCGTCGCTCCATTAAATGTTGTAAAGGGTTTTTTGCTTCTAACTCGTGCAAATGTAATCTCTCTCCAGCGAGAGAGAGCATTTGAAACTCAAAATGAACCTCACAGATAAAAAACGGGGGTGTGGGTGGGGGTCGCGGGTGGGGTTGAGGGGAATCAACATGAGTTTTATTATTTCCAATATTTCATGATCTGTTATTAGGAAGTGCATTAGTGTTGGTTGGAAAAAAAAGGAATTTTAATTTATATCTTTCGTGGCAAGAGTTCATGAAATGTTATGGGTGAGATTTTATGCCTTCTAATGTAATTAAGGTCTGGAAACTAATTAAAAGCAAAAACATTATAAATTAACGCCGTCATCATCATCAGTAATCTACTAGATACTATAAAATCCTACATCAACTGAAAATAGCAAATTGTCAAGTAGTATTGATAAGAATAATTCAAGGAAAGGAAAGTTAAAATAAAATAATTTTCGAAAAGAGGCAAGGCAACATGAGTAGCGCATTGATTAGGATGAAATTTAAAGTAACAGGTATAGATAGAATAAAGAATAATGAAATACCGTAACACACACAATACATTACATATATTACAAAAAAAAAAGATTATAAGTAAAGCATAATAAGACTAACAGAAATAGGACGAAATAAGACAATACTATATTGGATTATGCAAAGTGAATCACGATTATCTCAGCTTTTAATTAAACCATGAGGAAACTGCCTAAGGTGAGAGAGAGAGAGAGAGAGAGAGAGAGAGAGAGAGAGAGAGAGAGAGTCTAGGAGTGTGTTATAAAACTTTCTGTTTCCAATGAATACTGATTAGACAGACCATCTTCTTGACATTCCGGGACTATTCCAAGATTGGAACTGGATTTCTTTACTTTTGTCTCTGGAAAATGGCTGTTGGATAAATGAAGTCTCCCTCGACTTGGGAGATGAATTAACCCTGATATAGGGCTTGACACGATGTTATGTAATACGGACACAAAGACAGCTTTCATAATCGGTAAATATATACACAACGCCCCCACACACATATACTGTGTACTATACATATATATATATATATATATATATATATATATATATATATATATATATATATATATATATATACTATATACTATATATATATATATATATATATATATATATATATATATATATATAAAGAGACAGGGGAGACATACATACACACACATACACAGCATATAGTGTATATACATATATATATATATATCTAATGTATTTATATATATGTATACATGTTTATATATATATATGTATGTATACACATCTTTACGTGTTTACGCGCACGCGCCCACGAATACAAAAAGATGGATAAATTGGTCAACAAGATGTTAAAGAAACATTACTCCAGTAAAGAAAGAAAGAAAAAAAAACTGGGGACAAGGTAAGTAACGACTTCAGGAAGAAGAAGAAGAAGAAGAAGAAGAAGAAAAAGAAGAAGCCCGGCAAGGAAGTAAACGCAGAGAGAAGGGTTAATGAGCAAATAAATCTCAGAATAAATGACGCAAATGGAGAGACGTTCTCTGAAGAGAATGAAGTCCTGGTCAATGGGGTGAATATTTAGAGGATTTGTTGAATGTGGAAGATTGAAGAGAGGCAGAGCTGAATTGTGCAAAAGTGCAATAGGGTAGTATAAATGGAGAATAATTGTCGGAAGTTACTGTTGAGGATGCTGGGGGCCACTTACGAGGTTGCAGAATGGAAAGACACCAGGAGTTGATGAGGTTTAGACATGAGATGCTGCGGTTTTCCGGTGAAAGTGTGACTAGTGTGGCTGGCCAGGGTGTGCAAGGCATATTTAGATGAGGAAAAGGCTCCAAAAGATGGGTAAAAGGAACACTTGCTCTTTTACATAAACATACAGTTACTTAGCACACTTTGGGAGGTGAATGGTACAATTTTGATTGAGAAGGCATATCAGCTCGAAGAAGGACTGATTGAGGGAGAACGGTGTGAGATTAGAATAAGTTGCGTGAGATATTTGAAAGAAAGATTTATGTGGGGGTACACACGCTCAAAAAACTGGTGGCAGAGTTTCATAATTTTTCGTTCACCTGCCGGACGCACGATTCATGCCTTATTTATCTATTTTTCTTCTTAAAGATGGAAGAAATCTTATGTAATGACGTTAAAAACAGTAACTGATATTGTTAGAATATCATGTTATGTTATTGTGTAAAACTATTTTCCATATAGCAAAATTGATGTGAACGAAACGAAGTGATAAAAAACGTCATATCACAACCACTGATATACACTACCAAATAGATAGGAAACACCTATCACTAGTAGTATCGCATAAACATAGTCCTTACATCACCAATTCAATATCAGGTTGAAGGTAATTGAACTATTCCTTTTGATGTCGTTATGTGCACGGGAATCTAATGTCAATGTGTCATTTTATCGGTTTAAGAAACATCCCTCGCTGAGCGAGAGACAATTATTGCTCTGCATCCGGTGCAAGTTCCTGTTGGAGAGATATCAAGAAAGCTTAATATACCGGAGAGAATCATACATAGATGAATCAAATTGTTTAGAGAACGGCAAAGTTTAGAACATGGGCCTAGAGGTGGAACACCTTGGAACACCTTGAAGCACCACAAGAGAGCAAGAAAACACAGTAGTGTAAATGTTGCTGAACATTTATTTAAGAATTTTGAATTCTAGCGCCTCGTCACGATATTGCTGAACCAGGAAATCATGACTACCTCTCCGCTTATGACTGCAGTCTGATGAATACTTTAGATGGAGAGGAAGAGATTTTTTAAAAATACACTTGCAATCTTTGATAGGTTTCTAATAAATAAGTGTAATGAATAAGCAAATTTATCACTGATGGATGAGAGATTTAGTTAGGCTTACTCTTTTTCTTTTGTTTTTTATCGGTGGCCAGTGAATACCACGGATTGAGAGGGAAACAGTTTCAATTATACATAATTTTTTTTTTCTTCAAAACCTAAATAATACATTTTATTGGGAAATGCTTTGTTAACATCAGCCTAATCCCCTCATCACTCCTATACGCCACCTCCGCTCTCTTCCACATCTCAGGCGACTCGATCCGACTTTTCGCTACGAACTCCATCGTGTTAGAGCATCAGTAATGATAACGGTTATTTTAAAATTTCCCGCACCGACAACGGAAGCCTTAAAATGCATGTTTATAAAATATTTTCTGTTCAAAGTTACTTTATCTCTCATTCCCCAAAATATTTGCTTACACTCGTGTTACACCCTGTGTGATTGTTGTAGCTGTCGAAGAGTAACCCCTCATTAAAGCAGTAGGGTTTTCTTAAAAAAAAAGAAAAAAAAAATTAAACAGACTTAAACGAGAACGTCACCGTTCATATTTCTTATCCTTTCAGCTACTTATAATATGCTTATGGTAGTAGGTCTGGCCATACATATGAAACTAATTTTGATTAATTTCTATTTAGAAAAAATGAATAGCTACAGAAAGATCAACCCAAGAAAGCTTTAATGAAGAAAGTAAGCCTTTCTTAATGTATTCGTCAGTTTTGTCTCCCACAGCTTTCTAACGTGTCCAAATGAAACAGGATGACAAGCAAGAAATTCGATAAAAGATAAAAGACTGAATTATATTCGTTTGATTTCTTTCTGATTGCTTTTTGACTCTGAATAGCTATAGGTCTGAGTAAATTATATTAAGCAATTATGAAAAGGGTGAGAAAAAAACAGAACAGGGCAAATAAAAGAAGAATAACGGGAATAATAAAATAAAGCAGATATATATATATATATATATATATATATATATATATATATATATATTATATATATAAGGCCTAGGGTTATGATTAATGATATATTGCCAATATGTTCACTGTGACCTATTGGAATGTGGAGAAGCAATGACCCGAGAAAAGCTGATGAATGGTTTCTGTAGGTGGCGTGAGATAAAACTGCATAGAAAGATGAGTCAATGTACGACAGTTCATAGGTCTTTCCAAAGTGCCTTTGTGAAACTAGTTGCAGCCACTAATGTGAGGCGCTAACAAAATGTGTATTCGTATGTGTGTGTGCGCCCCTTCTGTTAAAAATGTATGATACACAAGTCTATGGGGGATTTGGCTTAGAGGCGTCTTTGAGAGAAAGACAAGAGGTCGTGGTGCTCTCCGAAAGTGTTTATAATATAGTGTGTGAAATAGTCCGGCTGCTTGGGTGAGTTTTGAACTGTTTTAGCCAAAGAGTGGCTTGTTACCTATTTGACATTTTTGTGGGAATATTCAATCTTTAATCTCTGATTGTTAAACTTGTGTGTGTACTTACGGGGTGTTCTTATGTCTTTGAAACAGACGGTTCTGGCAAGGAACCATGATGGGGGGACCGAGGGAGTCCCGATGGATAATAGACATTTTGGTGTGACTATTTACTGTTTAGACATTTTGATAGTGGGGTAACTTGAATTAAGTTAGTCTGTGAGACCTAATTGTTTTGCTGTTTTTCGTTGTTAATAAATGTTTATTTTATAGTGCAACTCTCTCATTTTGGTTACCTGTTAGAGTGGAGAGAAAGAGGTGAAGAGAGAGAGAGAGAGAGAGAGAGAGAGAGAGAGAGAGAGAGAGAGCGGTCGCTTGGCGAGAGAGAGAGAAAGAGAAGGTCGCAAGCCGTTGGTTGTTTAGAGAGATTGTGTATGCCTGACGCTCGGAGTTACACGTTTACCAAATGAATAATGAGGTTCATAACCTCATTACAGGTGGTGGCAGGCGGTGAAAAAACGATATAAAAGGTTTTTTTTTAATGCCTGGGAACGCCAATGAAGAGATAGGTGACCAGTTAAATATGGAGGGGATTGCTAAGTGAAAGGGGTAGAGAAATATCCGTCTGTGGGATGTGGACTGAGGAAAGAAATTCTATTAGAGTCATCAAATTTGCCCGTACCGAGATCCTCCAGGGCGTGAGAATGACTCAGTCTGGTTTGTGAGTGAGTGTTTGCCAGGTGCCTTCTTGCCGAGCGCGTTTGCGTTGTGCCGATGAAATTCGCGTATTTTGTGCAGATTTCGGGGTAGTTTTCTCTTATTTTGGACATGTGAGTGTTACTGTGTGTTTTGTTTTTAATCCTAGGGGCTTTTTTGAGACGGGTTTAAGAGGTCAAAAAAATTTTTTTCTTTTTCCCCATAGTAGCAAAGTGACGTGTTTTCTTTATTGCGCGTGTTTATAACAGACGCATTCGTCTTTGTTTAACACATAAGGGTGTATAAGCATGTTTTTTATGCATGCGAACTGTGCTTGGATAGCATATTTTGCTTGGAGACAAAGCACCCACCATTTCCTACGGGCTCAGCACATTTCTGCTAACTGGCGCAGGGAGGCATTGCAAGGGGAGTATGGTCTGCCTCGAGGGATAGTGCATGGAGAGGGTACTACTGGCCTGCCTAAGGGGGTATTGCAAGGAGATGGGTACCAGTGTAAACCTTAGGGGGTCACTCAGACACCGTTCAAGGGGGATGTTCTAACGGGAGGGTGAAACTTTTTTTTCTCAGTGTGGGTGAACTCCTTCCTTTTTTTTAATTGTCGGGGTGTCGAGAGACGAATTTGCCCTTGAAAGTGATTTTTCAATGCCAGGACATCAGCTGATTGATTAGTTGATAAAGTGAAATGCCCGTAGAGTTTCTTTTAGCAAAGAGATTTCCTTTCTCTTGGATGAAGAGAAAAGGAAATAAAAAGAGATTTTTCTTTCTCGTGAATGAAGAGAAAATGGTAGTTGACATGCACGGGATGTGTTGTATGTTTTCCTTATGCCTTGGAAGACACAAATATAATGGGGATACACAGATTATTATTATTTTTTTTTTATTGGAGGGATTACTTTGAAATGCCGTGATTGGTGTTGTGTCTGTGTTGTGTGGCAATGGTGGTATATCAACGGGGTCAGTATTACTGGTGTATGCTATTTGAATTTATCCTTACTTGAGATCTTTGCAAGAGATTTATTACTATGGAGAATTATTGTTATTATTATTAGTGATTAGTATCATTGTATGAGATGTGTCACGGGAGGGTTGCTTAAGTATAATTATCATTACGGGAGACTTGTTTTACGAGAGATTTGAGATATTTCATCGGAGATTATTTTATAATTATTACAGATAATTATTCATGGAGAATTATTACAATGAATTAAGGGAGAAATCTTGGGGTTAATTGTTTGTTGAGTTTTTGTAACTTTGGAGAATATTTCAGTAATTTACGAGTGATGAGTTTTGCTGAATCTTGATGAGTCTGACTGAATCTTGGTGAATTGTGTTGAATCTTGCTGAACTTTTGCTGAGTTTTGTGCTGAATTCCTTGGTGAATGGACAAGCATTAACATTGGTGATATATTTTTTTTTTTATACTGATACTGGTGATTTTGACGATAGCAAATTTTGGTGATTTTGCGATAATGATATTTCTGAAACTGATTTTTTATATACTAATACGTGGGTGCTGTAACGCTATCAAGGGTGGTGAGATCCTTTTTGAATTCGGGAGGAATTAACAACACATTATTTTAGTTTTTTTTTTCTCTCCTTTTTTTTTATGAGTTCAGCAGATAATTGCTTGACATCTAGTGAGTCACGAGAGATAGTTAACAATGCCGTTGATTTTTCTTTTCTCCTTTTTTGGAAGTTAGCCATCGCTGACACAAGTTTTTTTCACCATGGGTGAATTTGAATTTATTTTTTCTGTCCAGTTGGCGTGAATATTTTTTAGTATCTCAGTTCGTGACTTAGAGTCATTATTCAGGAACGTGTTTGTGTTTCAGCTATGTGATGCTGTAGAGAAATTTACGGGAGAATTCTTGCACGTTTTGAATGCATACGTAGTGGCACTACATTTTTTTTCTCTGGATATTTGTGTTCCAGAAATTGTGAGTTTTCTTGCACAATACCTTTGTTGTATTTGTGACAACTTTGTGAGAGATAGGAAACTTGGTTAAGTTTTCTAGTGGCCTATGTCGTAGTGCATATGGAGAAGTCTTGGCTTAGACACTTTGTATTTGGAGTTCTGTTATAATGAGTTGTGGCACATTGGTGATTTTTTCTAGAATTTCCTAGACAGTTTTTATTTGCCGATTTTTTGCCCTTTTTCAGCAATTATGCTAAACGGAGAGAGTTTTATAGTTTTTGACTATAACATTGAGTTATTCTCTGGAGAATTGAGATATATTATTTGGAGTTATAATAGGAGGTATATTATTTTGGAGTTATAATTTGAGATATAATATATTGGAGATATATTTTTGGCCATTTTTGATATTTGCCAATAGTGGTGAGAGCTATGTTTAGTTCAATTATTTTGCAGCCATCTTTGTTGCAAATGGAGACACATTTTTGAGGAGATTATGGGGCAATATTTGTGAGTGTGTGAGTTAGACGCCTTGAGTGCACATTTTTTTTGGAGATAGGATTTCATTTTTTTGATATTCCTTTTTGGAGATATATTTTTTGGAGCCTTGTTTTATTCCACATGGAGTATTGGGGAAATAGAGGTAAATATTTTTTTATTTGCCGAAATAGAGGTGATTATTCTTTATTCCTGGAGTGGTGTTTTTTTTTATTAACATATGGTTATCAAAGAAATAAGAGTGAATAATATGTGGATGTGGTTATAACCAAATGGAGGAAATTTTTTTTTTAACCAGAGTGGTGTTCTTGTTAATATGGTGTCACATATTTATGTATGGAGATGGAATTAATCTTTGGTGGGTGACCTTTTATTGTGGTTATGGGAGTTTCGTTTTCTCAAGCAAAGAGAAGATTTCTGTTGTTCTTTCTTTTTGGTTTCGTGACTATTTAGAGGCGAGTGGCATTACATTGTGGTCCTATGGAGATGTGTGCAATTTTTATGTTCACAAGTGTATTATTTTTGGAGGCATATATTTGGGCAAAGTCATGTTGACAGAATACGTCTTTGAGACAGTCTTTGAACACATTAATCATATCCTGGAGTTAATTTTGTGAAATGCGCTTACTTCGTGCCAGTACAGACGACTTTTTCTGTAGAATCATGAGTTTTCCAAACTTGTGTGTCTGACTAGACATTTTTTGTGCCGCAGTTTGAGCACACGTCCGCAGGCGGATTTTCTGCTGACAAGCGCTGTGTGCTTACTCTTTTCCTCTGGTGGTGATTGCTCAGAGCTTTTGCAATATCTGGAAATGTTGATAATAGCATTTCACGAAAGCGCATGGGTAAGAGTTTGCTTTCTGGACATGTCCAGTCGATAAAGTTGCGATGTCGAGAAATTCCGTAACTTTACATGGGGCATTTCTTGGGAAAAAACGCGGGGGGTTATGCATATGTATATTGTGTATTTTGTGATGGGGGGAATCTACTTGTGATTATCCTTTTTTTATTTTTTTTTTCTTCCTTTTCCTATGAGAGATATAATTGGGGATTGAGCTTAAATAGCATTTCTTTTTGGACGGGAGATGTGATTTATCGGGGGTTGTTATTTACGTAAATGGGAGTTTGACATTAAGTCTCATTGTATTTAATTATATGAGCAGTAAAGGGGTTTTTGCTGTTAAACATTGGAGATTTTCACTGATTTTGTGAGTTGCTGTGATATCAGAGCTTGAGAGAACATTTTTTGGGTCTGGGTGTGTTACGTAATTATTTTTTTTTTCCTTGGGCTCATTATTTTATTTTTTCATTTTTTAAATTATGAGAACATTCGAGTTTGAAATGTGAGTGCAGAAGTCCGTGAAGTTGCTGTGAGTTTTTGAGTTGTGTGTGTGCTGATGTGTGAGTTTGGAGAATTGAGTTGGAGAACTTGATGTTTTTTTTTTCTTTGAGAGTTGTGATAATGACTTATCATTTATTAGTCATATTAAAGGGAGTTAATTGGGAGACGTACAGTTAGTATTTCTGACTTTTTGAGATCATTGTTTAATAGAAGTAGTATGCCTGGGGTTAATTCTTTTTCGATTGACCAATGACTTGACTGACATACTAACACACCAAAAGTCGTTTCCCAATGCTAGCAAGACGTCCACCAGCCGTGCAGAGAGGTTGCTGTCGTTTGTCCATGGTGATCACGAGAGTCTTCAAGTTCAACAGCGAGTCTTTTGGGGATCTGCAGAAGTCGTGAGAAGTCTTCTACAATGAGGGAGGCATTCCGTCTTCCTACAGTCTGCTACAGCCTGCTACTGTCTGTTCGGCTAGTTGCAGACAAAGAGGGATATTCAAGAATCCGAGATGAGAGAAAATTCTAGAGTTATTTGGAGATAAAAGCGTAACAGACTTTATTTTATAATGCCAGAGACGTGCAGTTATTACTTATATTTTATTTTGAGCCGGCCAATGTGTTTTATATTATATAACCTGTGTTGTTTGACCATTTTGCTAGGCGGGAGCTAGCATTGGTTAGTGGCCGAGCCGTATAAGGCCTAGGGTTATGATTAATGATATATTGCCAATATGTTCAGTGTGACCTATTGGAATGTGGAGAAGCAACGTCCTGAGAAAAGCTGATGAATGGTTTCTGTAGGTGGCGTGAGATAAAACTGCATAGAAAGATGAGTCAATGTACGACAGTTCATAGGTCTTTCCAAAGTGCCTTTGTGAAACTAGTTGCAGCCAGTAATGTGAGGCGCTAGCGAAATGTGTATTATACACAAGTCTATGGGAGATTTGGCTTAGAGGCGTCTTTGAGAGAAAGACAAGATGTCGTGGTGCTCTCCGAAAGTGTTTATAATATAGTGTGTGAAATAGTCCGGCTGCTTGGGTGAGTTTTGAACTGTTTTAGCCAAAGAGTGGCTTGTTACCTATTTGACATTTTTGTGGGAATATTCAGTCTTTAATCTCTGATTGTTAAACTTGTGTGTGTACTTACGGGGTGTTCTTATGTCTTTGAAACAGACGGTTCTGGCAAGGAACCATGATGGGGGGACCGAGGGAGTCCCGATGGATAATAGACATTTTCGTGTGACTATTTATTGTTTAGACATTTTGATAGTGGGGTAACTTGAATAATTGTTTTTCTGTTTTTCGTTGTTAATAAATGTTTATTTTATAATGCAACTCTCTCATTTTGGTTACCTGTTAGAGTGAGAGAGATAGAGAGAGAGAGCGAGAGAGAGAGCAGAGAGAGATGAGAGAGAGAGAGAGCCCGTCGCTTGGCGAGAGAGAGCCGTCGCTTGCAAGAGAGAGAGAGAACGAGGAGAGAGAGAGGCCGTCCGCGGGGGAGGGGAGAGAGCCGTCGCTTGGCGAGAGAGAGAGAAAGAGAAGGTCGCAAGCCGTTGGTTGTTTAGAGAGATTGTGTTACACGTTTACCAAATGAATAATGAGGTTCATAACCTCATTACATATATATATATATATATATATATATATATATATATATAGATATATATATATATATTATATTGTCGTTTTAAATATTCATTCACATTACGTATCCGAGAGAGTATACTGCTGAAAATAGACCTAGGCTAATCATGTGTGAAAATCAGAAGTCCAAATAAGGCCCACTAAATGTGTCATGCAAATTATTTTATTGACCAAAGGACAAAATTAGTTTAATTAAACATCGTTATTAAAGAATGTTAATACCTTAATGTATTATTTATCGGCTGTAGGAGACGAAATGACAACACCCAAGTGCAGTACGATACGATGGGTCAAGACTCGAGCGGCAGCAAAGCCAACTTCAAAAGGCTTATGCTGTTACGAAGCTAGAGTTGAGAATAAAATTAGAATTCATGGACCCATCCGTATATATTTTCCTTATTTTGCAAAATAATTATCTTTAACATGTTGAATAAGTCTACTCAATTCTAATGTAATTTATTTCAAGTGTAGCACCTTAGAAAGGAAATGTTATTTATTAAGTAAATAATTTGGCACCTGCATATTATAACAGGGCCGGTAAGAGAGGCAATGTGTAAGGTGCTGAGGATGTGTAGTATACTCTATGATAGGTTACTAAGAGCCGTAAAAAGTTTATATGATGGTAATGAAGCTTGTGTTGGAGTTTGCAAGTGGGAGAGTGACTGGTTTGGCGTTAAAAATAGGTCTGAAACAAGGTGTGTTACGTCTACAAGGCTATTTAACATATTTATGGATGGAGTGATGCAAGAAGTCACAGAAAGGACAGTAGGCGCAGATACAAAGTTATGTGATAAGATATTGAGCCATGAATGAAACGTGGAGTGGCTGATGCTTGCAGTCGATGCAGTGGCGAAAATATGATGCATAGACTAGTTATAAAGTTTGAAAATGTTTGAAAAAGAGAAAATTGTGCGTATATGTGGAAAAAAGAGTAAGGTTATTAGGGTAAATGGAAAACATGACAAGCAGGGAATTGTTAATGTAGAGGATGGAAACATTGAAGTAATACATTCATGTTGGTATGCGGAAGCAGATATTTCGAATGATGGTAGGATGAGAGAAGAGGCGAAACACAGAATATGGAAAGCAAGGAAGGTAGTAGGATGCGCGCCAAAGATTGTGTTGAAACTTGGAGTATCTACAGAAACCTGGGTTGGAACGTCTGAAGGGATTGTTGAACAAACACTCCTTTAAGGTAGTTAGGTGTGGATGTGGGTGTGTATGAAAGAAGAAAGTTGGAAGTTGTATAGTTGAACTGACGGGTGATAAGTATGCGCTGTTTTTTGTATTGGGAGGTAGGAGAATAAGAACACCTCAGAAGGGCTGGATAGTTGATGTAAAAGAGATATGAGAAAGGAAAGTCTACAACACCCAAGAAGTTAGGTAGTGTGGGCAAGGTAGAGGTGAGTGGTTCTGTGTACGTTAAGGGATTCGATGCATTACTGATGACCCTTCATCCACATGTAAAATGGGTTTGTTTTTGTTTATATATATATATATATATATATATATATATATATATATATATATATATATATAATGTGTGTGTGTGTGCATTTGAACGGGGACAGCGCGAAAGAGATAGAATAATATTTTAATTCTTCTTTAATAAGTCTGAGCGCGAAATACAGAAAAACATTCCCCGAAGGTAAAGATAAAAAGAATTTCCATTTTACATCCTAAATATTTCTTCCAGTATTATTATTTGTCCAGAAAAA
Source organism: Macrobrachium nipponense (assembly GCF_015104395.2). Taxonomy (NCBI): domain Eukaryota; kingdom Metazoa; phylum Arthropoda; class Malacostraca; order Decapoda; family Palaemonidae; genus Macrobrachium; species Macrobrachium nipponense. Next base: position 29,773,580 of record NC_087221.1, on the reverse strand, counting down.
AACAAACCTTCCCATTACTTTGATATATATTTTGTTTCTAATTCTACGACAGAATAAAGAATGTAATGCTCAGGGTTTCTCCGGATACTGACGTTATCAACATCGGCAGAAACAATAAAAGAAATTCCCCGTCCACTGTTATGACAAGCCGATCTCTCCTCGGATCTGTTTGAGGCTTCGGTTGACCCCTGTAAGAAAAACAAAGTTGTAGAACCCCTTCAAGGTTTTTGTTTGTTTTTTCGTGCAGAGAAGAGAGATTTTTGAGAATTTAGAGAGTTAGAGAGAGAGAGAGAGAGAGAGAGAGAGAGAGAGAGGTTTTTGTATATAAATGCGGTGTCAGTTTGTACGTGTATAGAGAGAGAGAGAGAGAGAGAGAGAGAGAGAGAGAGAGAGAGAGAGCCTTTAATCTAATATGTATGGATATAAGTGTGTATGAGAGACAAAGAAAGAGAGAATATAGGCTGACATTTCTGATTATAAACTGACGCCACAAATACTAAGATGATCGAAGCTGACAATGCGTTGTGTGTGTGTGTGGTGTGTGTGTGTTGTGACCATGTCTCGTACAAGGACCTCCTACGCGACTCAGACTCTTCGCCGATGCGCTTCGAAAAAGAAGATGAAAAAAAAAACACTCACTGACGAGCATCCTAATAATTAGCCGTTTTCGCCAAAAAAATTTTCTCATTAATATTTGGTATTTAGTGTTTTCGACAGTGATCGCATCACAAAGAACTTATTTTTTGTGTTAATTTTATATGCCACATCGGGAGAGTTTTTTTTTTCTTTTTTTCTTGAGGTAGGAAGAGGAGCGAAAATGCATTTTCTCTCCTTTGGATGTTTTCTCTAAGTTTTTTTTTTTTTTTTTTACTAACAGCGAGAATGCATTCCCATCCTCTGTAATATTACCAGCCTGTGGGAAGGGAAGTATTTTCCCACTTTATGGTGTGGGGACGAAGGCTCTCATTTTACTACTGTTTTAGAAGAATGTTTTTTAGGGGGGGGGGGGAATATAATACTTTTTTCCTTTACTAGGAGAAATAATTTGTTTTCATCTATTTTTTTCATCATGGAAGGAATGGTATACTTTTTTTTTTTTTTTTTTTTTTAAATATTCTCGTTGTTTATTTATTTTTTGAATGGGAAGGGGATTTAAAATTTTGGGGATTATCTATGAAAACAATCTTTTTTTCATTTCCTGAATGGGGGAGATTCATCTTGTGGAGGATGGGGTTGGATTTTTAGGCCAAATTCGATGAGAACCATGAGAAGGGAGGGTGGAGGCGAGTGGAGATTTGTGGAAGTGACGGAATCTCACAAAGGTGCTCTATGTCAATCGACGCTGGAAATAATGATGACGATAATATTGACGCACTATGATAATGATCATTATCATTGTTGGTTACTGTGAAGAGACCTTTCTAATAACTTTTATGAAACAATAGCCCTCTCATTTTAATTAACTTAGAACTGGCGTTTTTTTTATACTGTTAAATAAAAGTTCAAGTTTCTATTTTTTCATTAAATGTTAAAAAAAATAATCGGCAGGCACATTCACTGCCCATTGCATTTATTCGGAAGGAAATACACCATGAAAAAACAATGTGGTATCGAACTATCAGATGCAGCCGCCTGGGATTTAACAATCGGATTTGAAATGCTTCTTGTTAGTGAAACATTTTTGACGAATTTCAGCTCAAACCGCAATTTCTTTTATGCTTGACGTATGTACGCTCATCGTTTATATGGCTTTCATAATTCGCTGGAAAAGATAAAACTTCGCGGAAAACTGTTATACGATTTTTTAAAGCACAACAAATAGTATTTCGAAATGTAGGTTCATTCAAAGGTGAAATGTCGAATCAGGATCAGATACTCATTTCTTTATCTTGCTCTTTGTTATTTTCATTAATAGTAGCTAATCAAAATTATTAGAAATGTACATTAAATTTCAAGATTATCTCAGGCCTGGGGCGGGGGAGCGGGGGTTTATGTTACAGATCAAAATGATTAGAGAAGTACATTAAGTGTCAAGATTATCTCAGCTTTGCGGGGGGTGGGGGGTGGGGGCGGAATCTAGATTTTCGGGAGTCCCTATATTCGAAAATCAACATCAGCGTTGTCTTAAATAAGGAGCAAGCATTCATCTTGAGAGAGAGAGAGAGAGAGAGAGAGAGAGAGAGAGAGAGAGTGCTGATAAACCTCCTGCGCAGATTTTATGAAGCTGCTGAAATGTGGGAGTTTTCAGCACGGTGGGCTCATTTAAGTTTCAGCTGACCAGAGGTGAACCAGACAGTGACTGCTCCTTCGATTTTATCCGGAGCCATCCCCGATCAGTAAAAGAACTTATTACGAAAAGATGTCTACATTTAATCTATAATAATAATAATAATAATAATAAATAATAATAATAATAATAATAATGATAATAATAATAATAATAATAATAATAATTATTGTTATTATTATTATTATTATTATTATATTAATAATAATCATAATAATGATAATAATAATAATAATAATAATAATAATTATTGTATTATTATATTATTATTATTATTATTATTATTTATTATTATTATTATTATTATTTAGATGAACCCCTTTCATATGGAACCTGCCCACAAGGGCCACTGACTTGAAATTCAAGCTTCTAAAGAATATACGGAGTTCATCTGAAAGAAGTAACAGAAGGTAATAGGAAGTACACAAAATAAAAGATCTGTTATCAGAATTATGTGTTATCAGGCTCTCCCTAATTGAGAAGCTTCATGAACACTGTAACAATCAACTAAGTAAGCCTTTGTCTACCACTGACGTAGTCTATTAAAAATCAAAGTAATTGCTCTAATTTTCCTACCAGTGCCATAACGTACAAAT
>NC_087221.1:29720697-29765697 GCF_015104395.2 Macrobrachium nipponense | reverse complement strand
GTATAAATGGAGAGAAAGAGAGAGGGAGACTGCTGTCAGTGTAATCGACCAGTACGTTCCCACATTTATCTTTCGTTCCAAAAACTTTCAGTGTAATCTATAAATAATTCAGGATAACAGTAAAAAGTCTCCTAAGCACCTAACTTCTGGCTGATCAATTCTTTCCCTCATCTTTCCTTATGTTCAAAAGGTCTTGGTGTACGCATGCCTAAATAAGTACAAAACGCGCCGAAGCTTCCTCGAAGCAATCGAGATTTCAGTGCGGTGGTGGCCTATGTTGTTGGTACCTACAGCGCTGCCAGAGGTACGATTATGGCCAACTTTAACCTTTAAAATGAAAACAGCGGAAGCGAGAGGGTTGTCATTTGGTATGTTTGATGATTGAAGGGTGGATGAGCAACATACCAATTTGCAGCCCTCTAGCCTCGGTAGTTTTTAAAGATCTGAGGCCAAACAGACAGACAAAGCCGACTAAATAGTTTTCTTTTACAGAAAACTAAAACGCACACACACGCGCGCTAACACACGCACACGACCAAAGTCTCGAGCTCAACTTACGCTATCATTTATCAGTGGGAACATAACTCTTTTTCAAGGACAGAAAAAAAAAAGGTTCATTTATCTCTAAGGAAGAAGACGGAGTAGGTACTTTTTAAATTGTAGTTTCATTCAAGGGATAAGCGGAACATTAAGGTAATGGCCTTCTTATTCGGAACAAACCAAGAAAATATGAACACTGATACGTGTGAATCTTTACAGTTAAAAAATACCATGTAATATGAAGATGTAAATCTTCAAGTAGACGTCATTCAAAACATAAAAGCGAAGCATTTTTTATTAAGAAGTTAATTAAGTTTTAGTCAGGAGATGGACTTATTAACAACTCACAAGGTTCACATCCGTCCCGGTACGCCGCATTGTAATTTCGCCAACACGCCATTACCAATCTCCGAAGTGGACCATTTTTCGTGATCCCCTTTAGGCCTATCCATACCATTCTCAGGCTTTTCTGGATGTAATTACGAGTTTTCTCTACTCTCTTAAGTTTTAGACTGAAGTAAATCAAAGTGAATTATTTTACGTTATACGGTAAATGCGCACGTGCAACGGATGGACTTTGCAACAGTGTTTATTTAAATTCAAAAGATAATGATTTGAAAAGTATGGATATTTACGTGAGTTTTACACAGGTTAAAGTGTATAATTCATCATGTTGCAGCTAAGCCACCAGTATTAACAACAATCGACGTCTTGTATCTCTTTTCGTAAGAAAAAACATTGCCTCCGTAAGAGGTAGTGCTGTCAGTGCACCTCGCGTGGTTCACAGTAAGCATTAGTGAAGGGTGTTTGCAGCCTCCCTCGATTCCTGCTCTGCCAAAGTGGAATCAGATTTTATTACGGGCTGCTCTAGGAGCAAGAGCCCGTGCTGGCATAAGGTCAGCTAAATCTAAAACAACAACAACAAGGAATCAGAGGAATTTATTTCTGGTGATTAGAAATTCATCTCTCGATATAATTGTGGTTCGGGTCCCAAAATAAGCTGAAGGTCCCGTTGCTCGGTGACCAATTGGTTCCTAGCGACGTAAAAATATCTAATCCTTCGCGCCAGCCCTAGGAGAGCTGTTAATCAGCTCAGTGGTCTGGTTAAACTAAGATATACTGTTAATCAGCTCAGTGGTCTGGTTAAACTAAGATATACTTAATTTTCGATCCCTAGCTGTATCCACTTTTTAGCCTTTTACTTTACCTATATGCCTACTTTCCTTCTTCATTCTTTTCCAAAGTAACAGAGTAAATTGTGGCCATTAATCCCTATTTATTTCTGCCTCTGTTTCTCGTACCATTTTCATAGCCTCCTTACACTAGATTTACCCGTTGGTAGTCCCTTGACACACATGATCCTTTTTCTCAGTAACGGCAGTCGCGTACGTCTGTATAATTTTGTGTTTTTAATAGATCTTTATGGTTTCTACACCATTCTTCTATAATTCAACCTAATTGAGTTGCCTGAACAAACGTGACCCAGAATAAACCTATTTCCAATTGTCATTCGGGAGTTTCCCCACTTCTGCCAAAATGATCCCTGGTGTTGTAACAACTTTTTATTTTCTCGAGCAGTCACTCATACATTCTCTCGTGTCTATCTAGATACCCCTATTCCAAAGACTAGATGGCAGCTCTAATTGTGGAGTCAAAAAGAGCACACGTTGAATCTGACGTGTTATGCAAAGAGTTTAAGCAATTACGAGTTACCCAAGTTGATGCCTTTGTCACCTTATTTCAAGAACTTACTCCCTCCTATCCTCACTGAATCCTCACAATACAAATACCGGTTAGGCAATTCAAAGTCATCACATTTAATAGTTTCGTCCCCACTTTTGTAAACTTCGTCCCATTGTCCCGAGCCACTGTCGAACGCCGAAGTCTCACGTTTACCTCGGTGTTTTTTCAATCCTACCAATAATGTCCTTTTGTGCAGGGGATTAAGGAAACTGTTATATCTGCGTCTGAAGATGAGAGGTTGAGGCAGCAAGAAGTTGTATTAGTATCATGTAAACAGGAGAGAGAGAGAGAGAGAGAGAGAGAGAGAGAGAGAAGGATGGAAAACTAAAACTAAAATAGTCTTCCTTTGCTTTTGAGAGAGAGAGAGAGAGAGAGAGAGAGAGAGAGAGAGAGAGAGAGAGAGAGAGAGAGAGAGAGAGAGAGAGAATCACAGAACTGACATTTATAGGCTGTATAAAGCTGAAAAACTTAAATCCAAAAAGGCACTCTTGCTTGAGAGAGAGAGAGAGAGAATTAACATCTTAAGGAGTTAGAATGATGGAAAGCTAAAACCAAAACGGGCTCCCTTTGCTTTTGAGAGAGAGAGAGAGAGAGAGAGAGAGAGAGAGAGAGCAGAAGCTGCCTCATATACTTCAGCAACAATATCCAGGATGCAACAATAATATTGGAATTCCGGCGCCTACAGATGTGTGGTAACAGCGTGCCTACAAATGCCTGTTTAGGGAGGCCCCATTACCGTCTTTAGGCAAATGACCCTTTGCAAGAACGGATTCTTGTCCCTTGTTCTTAGAACAAAATCCTTTTTACGAATTATGATTTTGGCCGTTATTCTTTCATAAAAAAAACTGCTACTTATGATTCTTCCGGTCTTTCAATCTACCTAAAATTATCACTTAAATATATTGTCTCTCCCTTGATTTCATACATAAAACCATCTAAATAAGATTTTTTTTAACCTTCTTGCAACGGAAACCTTGAATGATAATAACATTTAAGCTTTATTTTCATAAAAAAATAACTTGGCACGAGGCATGTTCCATTATCAATATTATCAGATTTAACTTAACTACTGAGCCTTCGGAGAAGATATCATAAGAGTGGCAAACGCAGTAGCCAATAAAAAACCTTATTCTTACAGATTAACTCACTTACATCACACTCCTACCACTTAAGTTCTACATACCGGTATGATCAAGCGAATGTGCAGTCAACACGTTACTTGCATTTAAGTTGTACATATCCTCCATCTCCTTATGCCCAAGTTATTACGCGGTAGAAAAAAATCTCCTTATAAACATTCATAACAGAAACCTTTTCCGTCCACTTGCTATATGACTTAATACACGCATGAGCAGCTTGTTGCGATGTGCTTCTCCCGTATTAAAGCCGACAGTATGACTGACAGGGCCTAATGTAATGCCGTTCTGATAACTACGATTATACGTAGGTCTTACTACACGAATGACGGGCGTCAGCGTTATTTAATGATTAGGCTTAAAAGACTACACCATCTTTCCTTTCTTCCGATTCTTCTTTATGGCCAACCCGGTCAGGGTAGATGGGTGAACGCACGAATAATTAGTCCCGTTTCTTACAAACACACTGCGCCTCATTGGTGCTAAGCAGCGAGATTTTACCTGGTAGTTAGGCGACTCTGGTGGGCCTCGGCTGGAGTGGAGAGAGTCAAGGGGCTAGCAAGCCTATCACCGAATTTTCATGAAACAAAGTCAATCATTTCTATGATATCCCATCTTACGGAAACTGTCTGGTCACATTCAGATCACTTTCTCGTATTCATACTTCATACTTCCGAAATACCATTCAGGTAGCAGGGCTGAGATTTGGGTGGGGTTCGGTTGGGGTTTGGTTTACAGGGGAAGGCTTGGGTGAGCAAAGGACTTTTGGGCGTCTGGCAGGAGGATTAGAGAAACCGAAATGTATGGAGAACAAAATGTCAGACGTTGATTCACAAAGTGTTACTCAGACAAAATGCTGGAGAGAGAGAGAGAGAGAGAGAGAGAGAGAGAGAGAGAGAGAGAGAGAGAGAGAGAGAGAGAGAGATGTTTATCAGATTTTACAGGGGTTTATTTGTCTTTTAAGAAACATCATATTTAACCGAAGAAGATGATCCTTCACAGGGATTCAGTTCTTCTCTACAATCGTTTCCATGTCATTATATCTTTAATCATGTCATAACCCTTGCCATAAAGAGGCGTATCTATTAATCATAAGTAAAACAGTCTGAAATCCATTAAAAAAAACTATATATATAATTCAGAAATAAGCCTATTCATAAGCCATAAATAGAGCAACTATTTGAAAATAGCACGGGCTTTCACGTAGGTGAAACCCACTGTAGAAAAATCTCTTCGTTTTATTATTAATAAAATGCACCTGATCCTTTTACACTGGAATTAACAATAATCTACTTTTAGTAGTATTTCTCTCACTTCATTTCACCGTTTCAAAGTCTCCGAAGTAAAATTTATTACGATCATAAGTCAGCGGCACGGAAATATTAAATCACGCTCATTTTTTTTATCGATTATTTTGGACATTCGTTTGATGGGGGGCGGCTTCTTTTTATTAGTCCTAAAATATCAAATAACGGCATGGTCGACAAAATTTGTCTAGTTTTTTTTTTCTTTTGTGGAGTTACGCGAGTAAAGGAATATTGGTTCGAAAGAAAGGCCAGTCTTTTATTTATATTTAAATTTACCTTGTAACAAGGTTTTGGAATATAACCATGTTTTGTCTGATGTCATTGTAGTTATACATACATACATACATACACACACACACACACACACACACACATATATATATTTCTATAAGACATTCTGTTATAAATCATGTTTTATTCTCATACAATTGAGTCAACATATGAATCTGTAAATGAACAAAGAAATCGGCATACAACTCTAAGATCGTAATATGATAATAATAATAATAATAATAATAATAATAATAATAATAATAATAATAAAATAATAATAATAATAATAATAAATACGAAGTATCCTACGCTATGGACTCCATGTCCTCATTTTCTACCTCACTTGAAGGAATTCCGTTCTAAAAATACCTAACAGCCCAGAAGAACGAATGTCGCACGAAAATCCTTTTGGGACACACGTCTATTTGCTGTGGGCGTGTCACGCGGCCACAAACGGACACATCTGGAACTCCAGAGGGAGACAGGTGTTCCCTTTGCGTCACCAGCCCGCCTCGTGTTCCTTCCGGAGGCGCTCCAGGTGTCATGTAAAGGTAACGGGTCCTTCTGCGTTGTCAACAACGACCCACTTGTGTACAACAGGGCGTCGGGTGACGGACGATGTGTATGTCTTGTTCCCTGTACATAAGCTAATAGGGATAGCACCAAGTATATCACATTCGGCTTAAATGAGTATTTGCAAATGTCAATAAATAACGAGATAAATCATAACGAGATAAATCAATGTTGAATGATGCCTAAAATACGCGCGAGAAAATGCTGTGGTCGGATCGGGATTTTACCTAAAGCTGGTCGTGAGAGACCATTAGGAGGATCAGATCCTTTTTAGAAAGCGTTAAAAGGCTCATATCGTTTCCAAAAAGGAATAGGGGGATTTGCAAGGGATCTTGAGAGGCTTAAACGCCTTATTTGAAATAACACGGCAAAACAAGAAAGAGTGTGGTTGGGGGACGGGGGGTCGGGTGCGAGAGGTTAAGATGAGATATCTATGGAATATTTGAAATTTCATTTTCCATCTGCACTGTTCTTTTACCATGAACATATTCAGATTTCATATGCTAGATTACAGTTGCTTTGGGATGTCTTCGATAAAGCGAAAACAAGATACGAGAAAACATACGTCGAAGTAATATATATCCAACGGTAGGTTCCGGTATTGTGGTTGAATGTCTGCTCTGTGCAACGGTTTTTAGAGCATTCGAAATCCCTCTAACAACGATGTTTTTTTTTTTTTTTTTTTTTTTTTTTTTTTACGAGATATTACTTTGTTCTCTATATATCAATAGCACGTCGTTATGAAAGGAAATACGTCTTACTCTGGAGTATAAACCAGGCAGCTGAAAAGGATGTATTTAAAATATTTCGCAAGGATCGAAAGGATACTCTTATAGAATAGAAGATAGGTTTCCATAAATGGACAGGATGTGCTGAGAGCTTTTTGGAGAGAGAGATAGAGAGAGAGAGGGAGGAGAGAGAGAGAGAGACCTTCTTCGTAATAAGTATCTACACAAAGACAAAGAAAAAAAGAGATGAGAGAGAGAGAGAGAGAGAGAGGAGAGAGAGAGAGAGAGAGAGAAAGACCTTCTTTGTAATAAGAATAATTTACACAAGGAAAGGAAAAATGAGAGAGAGAGAGAGACCTTACAGACCTTACATCTTGTTCGGGTTGCCCCAGGTCCCTCAGTGTGAGGCACCTCTAATGTCTACCAGAGAGTTGCTAGTACAGCTTCCGGTATATTTTGCATCTTCCAATCTTGGATGGTCTGGGATGCAGTTTAGATATTTGTCGAGCTTATTCTTAAACACATCTACGCTCACGCTCCCTGATATATTCCTCAGATGAGCTGGCAACGCATTGAATAGACGCTGCATTATCGATGCTGGTGCGTAGTGGATTAATGTCCTGTGTGCTTTCCTTATTTTTCCTGGTATATTTTTGGGCACTATTAATCTACCTCTGCTTGGCTCTTTCTGATATTTTTAGTTCCATGATATTTTCTGCTATTCCTTCTATCTGTTTTCCATGCCTGAATTATCATGTAGCGTTCTCTTCTCCTTTCCAGACCTATATAATTTTAAGAATTGTAGTCTTTCCCAGTAGTCTAGGTCCTTAACTTCTTCTATTCTAGCTGTAAAGGACCTTTGTACACTCTCTATTTGTGCAATATCCTTTTGATAGTGTGGGACCATATCATATTGCAATATTCAAGTGTACTACGAACATATGTTTTATAAAGCATAATCATGTGTTCAGCTTTTCTGTTTTGAAGTGCCGTAACAACATTCCCATTTTTGCTTTACATTTTGCCAACAGAGTTGCTATTTGATCATTGCATAAACGAGGTTATTATTCATCATCACACCAAGGTCTTTAACTGCTTCCTTATTTGTGATGGTCTCTTATTAGTTGGTCCCTTATATGCATATAGCTTTCTTTCTCTGTCTCCATAATTTATTGATTCAAATTTATCAGAGTTAAATACCATCCTATTTACCTCTGCCCAATCATATACTTTGTTAAGGTCTCTTTGTAGAGCGTTCCTATCTTCATCACAAGTAATTTCTCTACTTATTCTTGTGTCATCTGCGAAACTACTCACTACCGAATCCTTAACATTATTGTCTATGTCTTCAATCATAATAACAAACAGTATTGCAGCTAACACCGTACCTTGCGGCACACCGGATATTACCTTGGCTTCATCCGATTTCTCGTCGTTTGCAATAACTATCTGTTTTCTGTTGTGTAAAAATTCTTTTAACCATCTTCCTACTTTATCCACGATATTGTGTTTTCTAATTTTCTTCGCTAATATATTATGGTCTACTTTATCAAAAGCTTTTGCAAAGTCTAAATAAACCACATCTGTTTCATTTCCGCTTTTCATATTTTTGAATATGTTTTCACGGTGGACTAACAGTTGGGTTTGTTTGTGTACTTTTTCCGGGTAAACGTAAATCCATGGTTGGTCCTTTATTAAACAAATTATTTTTTATTAAATGTTTCATAATATTTTTCTTCATTACCCTTTCATACACTTTCATTATATGTGATGTTAGACCTCACAGGCCTATAATTACTGCCTCTTAGTCTTGATCCACTTTTGAAAGTAGGGGTAATATACGCTAATTTGTGCTCATCATATATCTTGCCTGTATCTACACTTTGTCTTAATAATATTGCAAGTGGCTTTGCGATAGAATAAACTACTTTCTTAACAACAAAATAGCAGGAATTCCCATCAGGCCCTGCAGCAGCTCCATTTTTAATTTCATTATAGCCTGCACAATATCAGCTTCATTAATATCTATGTCAGCTAAATATTCACTATTTTCATCCCTTACTTCTATATCATTATCTTCATTATCTATCTAGGGGTGAATTCTCTCTTATTATCGTTCTGCCAGTATGTTGCAAATTTCCTTTTTTTCATTCGTTAATCTCCCTTCAATTCTCAGAGGGCCTATTTCTATTCTTCTTTTATTCATCTTCTTCGCATATGAGTATAATAGTTTGGGGTTTTACTTGATATTTAATAGGGTTTTTTCTTCCAAGTCCCGTTTTTCATTTTCTTTTGATTGTATAATATTTTTTTTTCTTGCATTTTCTATCTTACTTTTTAGTTCTATAACTTTCCATGCATTTTTTCTTTTGCAAGACCTTTTTTCCACTTTCTGATTTTCTGGAACAAGATTCTTCTGTCTCTTGGGTATGCATGAATGATGTTTACTTTTCTTCTTCGGTATATTTTTTCCACTATTATCTCCAATATTTTATATAATATCTCCGTATTTACCCTTATGTCATCACTTACGAAAATGTTATCCCAATCTTTGTTTAATTCTTCATTAATTTCTGACCATTTTATATTTTTACTGTAGAAGTTGTATTTTCCATATCCTTCCCACTTTTTCATTTCTTGCTTATCTCTATTTTCACTTGCTTTGGAATGAACTGTTAATTCTATGACATTATGGTCTGAAATACTCGCATTATAAACTATTATTTCTTTAACATAATTCATCTCGTTCACAAATACTAGGTCTAAAGTATTTTCCTTTCTTGTTGGCAGGTGATTTATTTGTTGAATGTTGTATTCTAGTAGCATATTCTAATAGCTTTTCAAATTGCCTCTTATCTTCTGCACTACTATTACTCTCTTTTTTATATGTATAAGTACAACCACAATCTCCTATTCGTTCTTTCCATTCTACGAAAGGAAAGTTGAAGTCACCAGATAGGAGAATAGTCCAGTCCTTGTGATTTCTACATATATCATCCAATTTTTCAATTATTAAGTCAAACTCTTTAGTATTAGGAGGTCTATATATTACTATGTTCATAATTTTTCAGATTCAAATTCTACCGCTATTAGTTCACATTCTGAGTTACTATATTTCTCATATTTTTTTACTTGTTTTTTGTCTTTCCCATATATTGCGGTTCCCCTTGATTCCTATTTTTTCTATCTGATCTATAAGTTTGGAACCCTTTTATTTGATCATCATTCCAGTCTCTTGGGAATACCAGGTTTCACTTATATTCATTTATATCTATTTTCTTTTCATTTTGGGTTAGTTCTTCTAAGTACTCTATTTTTCTTTTTGAGTTACTCGTAACTAAACCCTGCGCATTCATCACTATGATGGTTTGCGTGTTTTCGCTTCCTTCATTTAATACCTGGATAGTTAATAATGGGATTTTCCCCAATGTCCTCTTTCCTGTTCTGGTATGTTGTTCTTTTTTTCATTTCCAGAAATTCTGACATTAAAAAATCCAACTTTTCCATATATTTGATCTTCCTTCATCATAATTATTCATTTTGTGTCTGAATCTGCAATTTTCTCCGTTTCTGCAATATCCTCTTGCATAATAAAATACAGTTATTATCTCTTGAGTAGAATTTCGGAGCTGATGCTTTGAAATTCTTTGCTGACACCTCTGCATATCTCATTGGTGGTTTGCTTTTCTCTTTTACCTGATATTCTTGATTTCTCTCTTTATTTGTTTCTTTCTTATTTTGGATTTTATTACTTGGTTGGTTATTTATTTGATTATGATTCATGGCTACAGGGTGCATATATTTGCAATTTTTTGTCGAACTTACATCCTTTTCCTTCTTTTAGGTTTTGGTTTTTTACATATTTTTTGGATGCAGATCTCTGCAATCATCCCCATATCCATCTAAGTATGGCACATTTACCATATATTTCATAGTTTTGACATATCTTAGGATGTTTGTAGTACATCTTTCTCCAAATCTGCAATTCCCTCTTTTCAAAAGGTTGCAGATTTTGTCTTTCTTGTCTATTTTTTCCTCTTTCCCGTCATTGTATAAGATCTGGGTAGAGCCTCTTCGGATTTTGCTTTTCTGTTGTCATATCGTAATTTATTTCTTCGTAGGTATGCTGCTTTATTGCCTCATATGTAGTATCAATGAGTATCTCTGCATCCATACTTTTATCTTGTTCTTTGTTTTCCTTATTTTTTCTGTCATTTCATTTTTGTTTACCTTCTCTTTCCGTTTTCCTCTTCTTCTTTTTTCTTCTTCTTCTTCTCTCCCTCTTCTTCTTCATCCTCAACTATTTGTACATTCAATCTTGATTTAATAACATTGTCTATCCATGATAGACATGTTGAACAAAAAATTCTTGTATCTTTTCTCAAATCTTGTATTACCTCAGCACACTGTGGATGGGTCGGAATGTTGCATGCAGCACATTTTCTGATTAGGTTTTGTGGATTGACTATGCTATACCAAACCTTACACAGTTTGCATGCTTTTGGCATTCTTTTTCCTAATGCATCAATTAGTATATTCACAAGATTCATTATTCCTTATTCATTTTCTTTGTCGGAATATGTTGGTTTATGTATATCTATGATGCTTTTGTATCTTTTTGGTTAGGACTGTTGCTGATTTCATAGATGAGAAATGCAGTTCCCTTCCTGCTACCTCATCGTATTGTTTCGAATCTGCTAGACACGCCAAATTACGCCACCTTTTCCGCAGTTTTGGAACTTACTGCCATCTTGTTCTGATTTATAGTATTACACTTGATAAACTAACTTAGAAGACGCTTTTATCCTACTATTTTCACACTAATCTTATCACCGATAGTTTCACGAACACTTCTAGATATTTCTCAAATTCTAGTCGTATGTTAAACTTGTGATATCTGTTGATTATTGTGACTTCACGCGGGTACGTCTCACCAAGCAAGATGGCTACTAGAGAGAGAGAGAGAGAGAGAGAGAGAGAGAGAGAGAGAGAGAGAGAGAGAGAGAGCTTCTTGGTAATAAGTATCTATACAACGAAAGGAAAAATGAGAGGGAGAGAGAGAGATTCTTCGTAACAAGTATCTACAAAACGAAAAGAGAAATGAGAGAGAGAGAGAGAGAGAGAGAGAGAGAGAGAGAGAGAGAGAGAGCTTCTTCGTAATAAGTATCTACGCAACGAAAAGAAAAAATGAGAGAGAGAGAGAGAGAGAGAGAGAGAGAGAGAGAGAGAGAGAGAGAGAGAGAGAGAGTATCTACGTACATAACGAAAGAAAAATGAGAAAATAACAATGAAAAAAAAAACAGGCGTAAATTTGTTTCAACACTTCACCAGCCACACAATTTTCTCTTACAGTCTGGGAATCTTTTCTAGTTCGAGAAGGGGCCTAATTTTTTGTCACTACAGGTCAGCAAACACCCATTCGGGCTCATTCTGACGACGCAATCCCCTCTGTTCAAACATTTATCTAATGAACATTTGTCTCTCCGTCTGTATTTCTGTGTGTATTGGAAGTTAAGAAACTTCTTTATTTCTCTCTCTCTCTCTCTCTCTCTCTCTCTGCATTCAATAGAAAAATATGGATTAATATCTCTTTCCTGTCTCTATATCCTTCTCTATTTCTCGAGAAGGAATAACTCTGAGGGAATAGATTAAATTAATAAACCTGTGTTATTGTAAGCAACAGTCGCTCTTCTCTCTCTCTCTCTCTCTGTTTTGTAAGCAACCGTCTCTCTCTCTCACTTCTCTCTCCTCGGTTCTCTCGGTTCTCTCTCTCTCCCTCTCTGGTTTATTGGTAAAGCAAACCGTCTCTCTCTCTCCTCTCATCTCACTTCTTCTCTCTCTCTCTCTCTCTTTCTCTGTTATTGTAAAGCAACAGTCTCTCTCTCTCTCCTTCTCTCCTCTCCTCCTTTATTGTAAACAACAGTCTCCTCTCTCTCTACCCTCTCTCTCATCTCTCTCTCTCTCTCTCCTGGTTTATTGTAAGCAACTTCTCTCTCTCTCTCATCTCTCTTTTTCTGTTTATTGTAAGCCAACAGTCTCTCCTCTCTCTCTCTCTGCCATTGTAAGCAAAAACAGTCTCTCTCTCTCTCTCGGTTAGTGTAAAGAACAGTCTCTCTCCTCTCTCTCTCTCTCTCTTCTCTCTCTCTGCTCCTCTCTGTTATTGTAAGAGCACACAGTCTTCTCTATCTATCTATCGTCCGGCTTTTTCTGGTTTATGAAAGAAAAAGAACAACAAAGTGTAATCTATACTCGAGTCTAGTACTCTAATGTTATGTCATGTAAGAGGCAACAACGTCTCCTATCTATCTATCTGTTAGGTTCTGTTAAGCAAAGTACTCTCCTCACTCTCTCCTATATCTCTATCTCTTATTGTTATTGTAAGCAAAGCAACAGTCTCTCTCTCTCTATCTCTCTCTCTATATCTCTTTTTGTGATTGTCAGCAACAGTTCTCTCTCTCTCTCCAACATTATCCTCTCCTCTCTGTTATTGTAAGCAACAAGCAGTCTCTATGATTTGAAAAAGAAAAATTTTAGATATAATGAATATAAGTGAAACCCCTGGTATTCCCAAGAGACTGGGAAATGATGATCAAATAAAAGGGTTCCAAACTTATAGATCAGATAGAAAAAATAGGAATCAAGGGGGAACCGCAATATATGGGAAAGACAAAAAACAAGGAAAAAGGATATGAGAAAGATAGTAACTCAGAATGTGAACTAATAGCGGTAGAATTTGAATCTGAAAAATTAATGAACATAGTAATATATAGACCTCCTAATACTAAAGAGTTGACTTAATAATTGAAAAATTGGATGATATATGTAGAAATCACAAGGACTGGTACCTATTCCTCCTATCTGGAGACTTCCACTTTCCTTTCGTAGAATGGAAAGAACGAATAGGAGATTGTGGTTGTACTTATACATATAAAAAAGAGAGTAATAGTAGTGCAAGAAGATAAGAGGCAATTCGAAAAGCTATTTAGATATGCTACTAGAATACAACATTCACAAATAAATCACCTGCCAACAAGAAAGGAAAATATTTTAGACCTAGTATTTGTGAACGAGATGAATTATGTTAAAGAAATAATAGTTTATAATGCGAGTATTTCAGACCATAATGTCATAGAATTAAACAGTTCATTCCAACGCAAGTGAAAACAGAGATAAGCAAGAAATGAAAAAGTTGGGGAAGGATATGGAAAATACAACTTCTACAGTAAAAAAATATAAAATGGTCAGAAATAAATGAAGAATTAAACAAGATTGGGATAACATTTTCGTAAGTGATGACATAAGGGTAAATACGGAGATATTATATAAAAATATTAGAGAAAATAGTGGATAAATATATACCGAAGAAGAAAAGTAAACATCATTCATGCATACCAAGAGACAGAAGGATCTTGTTCCAGAAAATCAGAAAGTGGAAAAAGGTCTTGCAAAAGAAAAAAATGCATGGAAAGTTATAGAACTAAAAGTAAGATAGAAAATGCAGAACAAAAGATTATAATATCAAAAGAAAATGAAAAACGGGACTTGGAAGAAAAAACCCTATTAAATATCAAGCAAAACCCCAAACTAGTATACTCATATGCGAAGAAGATGAATAAAAGAAGAATAGAAATAGGCCCTCTGAGAATTGAAGGGAGATTAACGAATGAAAAAAAGGAAATTTGCAACATACTGGCAGAACGATATAAGAGAGAATTCACCCCTAGAATAGATAATGAAGATAATGATATAGAAGTAAGGGACGAAAACTAGTGAATATTTAGCTGACATAGAAATTAATGAAAGCTGATATTGTGCAGGCAATCAATGAAATTAAAAATGGAGCTGCTGCAGGGCCTGATGGAGTCCCTGCTATTTTGTTAAAGAAAGTAGTTCATTCTATCGCAAAGCCACTTGCAATATTATTAAGACAAAGTGTAGATACAGGCAAGATTTATGATGAGCACAAATTAGCATATATCACCCCTACTTTCAAAAGTGGATCAAGACTAGAGGCAAGTAATTATAGGCCTGTGAGTCTAACATCACATATTATGAAAGTGTATGAAAGGGTAATGAAGAAAAATATTATGAAACATTTAATAAAAAATAATTGGTTTAATATAGGACAACATGGTTTCGTACCCGGAAAAAGTACACAAACCCAACTGTTAGTCCACCGTGAGAACATATTCAAAAATATGAAAAGCGGAAATGAACAGATGTGGTTTATCTAGACTTTGCAAAAGCTTTTGACAAAGTAGACCATAATATATTAGCGAAGAAAATTAGAAAACACAATATCGTAGATAAAGTAGGAAGATGGTTAAATGAATTTTTACACAACAGAAAACAGATAGTTATTGCAAACGATGAGAAATCGGATGAAACCAAGGTAATATCCGGTGTGCCACAAGGTACGGTGTTAGCTGCAATACTGTTTGTTATTATGATTGAAGACATAGACAGTAATGTTAAGGATTCGGTAGTGAGTAGTTTCGCTGATGACACAAGAATAAGTAGAGAAATTACTTGTGATGAAGATAGGAACGCTCTACAAAGAGACCTTAACAGTATATGATTGCCCCGGGCAGAGGTAAATAGGATGGTATTTAACTCTGATAAATTTGAATCAATAAATTATGGAGACAGAGAAGGAAAGCTATATGCATATAGGGGACCTAATAATGAGACAATCACAAATAAGGAAGCAGTTAAAGACCTTGGTGTGATGGTGAATAGGAACATGTTATGCAATGATCAAATAGCAATTCTTTTGGCAAAATGTAAAGCAAAAATGGGTAAGTGTTGTTACGGCACTTCAAACAAAGAAAAGCTGAAACAAATGATTATGCTTTATAAAACATATGTTCGTAGTCCACTTGAATATTGCAATATGATATGGTACCCACACTATCAAAAGGATATTGCACAAATAGAGAGGGTACAAAGGTCCTTTACAGCTAGAATAGAAGAAGTTAAGGACCTTGACTACTGGGAAAGACTACAATCCTTAAAATTATATAGTCTAGAAAGGAGAAGAGAACGCTACATGATAATTCAGGCATGGAAACAGATAGAAGGAATAACAGAAAATATCGTGGAACTAAATATATCAGAAAGAGCAAACAGATGTAGATTAATAGTGCCCAAAACTATACCAGGAAAAATAAGGAAAGCACACAGGACATTAATCCACTACGCACCAGCATCGATAATGCAGCGTCTATTCAATGCGTTGCCAGCTCATCTGAGGAATATATCAGGAGTGAGCGTAGATGTGTTTAAGAATAAGCTCGACAAATATCTAACTAAACTGCATCCCAGACCATCCAAGATTGGAAGATGCAAAATATACCGGAAGATGTACTAGCAACTCTCTGGTAGACATTAGAGGTGCCTCACACTGAGGGACCTGGGGCAACCCGAACGAACTGTAAGGTCTGTAAGGTCTGTAAGGTCTCTCTCTCTCTGTTATTGTAAGCAACAGTCTCTCTCTCTCTCTCTCTGTTATTGTAAGCAACAGTCTCTCTCTCTCTCTCTCTCTCTCTCTGTTATTGTAAGCAACAGTCTCTCTCTCTCTCTCTCTCTCTCTCTCTCTCTCTCTCTGTGTTATTGTAAGCAACAGTCTCTCTCTCTCTCTCTCCTCTCCTCACTCTGGTTACTGTAAGCAACAGTCCCTTCTCTTCTCTCGCTCTCCGTTATAGACAAACATCTCCTTCCTCTCTCTGCTCTCTCTCTCTCTCGGTTATTGTAAGCAACAGTCTTTCTCTCTCTCTCTCTCTTCTCTCTCTCTCTCTCTCTCTCTCTGTTACTGTAAGCAACAGTCCTCTCTCTCTCTCCTCTCTCTCTCTCTCTCTCTCTCTCTCTGTTACTGTAAGCAACAGTCTCTCTCTCTCTCTCTCTCTCTCTCTCTCTCTCTCTCTCTCTGTTACTGTAAGCAACAGTCTCTCTCTCTCTCTCTCTCTCTCTGTTACTGTAAGCAACAGTCTCTCTCTCTCTCTCTCACTCTCTCTGCATTCATTGAAAATACGGATACTCTCTCCCCCAAGGGCTCCTACCCTCTTTCTCTCTCTCGTTCTAGGGCTTCCTCTTATTCAATATATCATATCACCTAGGGGTGAGCGTAATTCTGAATAAGCAGACTGAATTAATCAAGTAAAAACATTATATTTCACGTATAGTCCCACCCTGAAAGTTAATTAGATTCTTAATATATAATATATGTATCAAAGAAGATATGTGATATGTATCAAAAACAAGAAAATAAAATTTGAGAAATTTGTTTGTCAAGAAAAGAAATTAGGGTGGCGTCCTTATTTTCAATATGAAGATGAATGATCTATAAAGATGAATTAATTATATAATGTTGATGTAATTAAGGACACAAAGTGCATAGGAGATTTATAAGATCTTCTGTATAGAAGTATTGGAGTGACGGCCGTTCTTCGAACTGAGTTTAATTAAAAGTATATTCAATGTACATTGTTAAGCATATATTCAGAGATACTGTGATTACAAGGATATCACATATCGAAGTAAAAGTTACAAAGGAGTTTTCCACGAGATGTGAGAGCGTAACAACGACAATTGGACAGCAAGTGAAAAACAACAGATTTCGTAACAACGGTAAAAAAAAGAAAAAAAAAGGTTCAAAACTAAACGGTTACATTCCCAAAGGGTAGAAAACATTCTGGATAATTAAACACTGGAATAAAAATAAAACGAAGGACAATAAAGGGTTTATTTTAGCCACGTCCATGAAAACGCGTATATTTCACATGACTCCAATTATTTCTTGTAAACGAAAAATGTAGTATTCCTCATTACCTCTCGTTTGATTAAGTTCTTACGTTTCTTTACTTATCTATTTGTTAATTTTCAATGTCTGCACAATAATAATAATAATAATAATAATCATACTATAATGGGAGTAATGTCTGTCTGTCTGTCTGTCATTCAATCACGGCCAAACGACTGGTCAGATTGGCGTGAAACTTGGCAGGGTTATGGTGGGGACCCCTAAGATGGTTTGTAATGGGGTTTCATCCAACCTAACCCCCTCCTTTGTAGGGGGTGGGGGTGAGAAGGGATTCCCTAAAACGGAGCTGTTTCTGGCCGTGAAACGAGGCTGGTTATTCCCATAGACTTAGTTACTTTACGATTTTTCATACATAATTTCTGTACAACTTTCCCGGAGAAAGTCGCGAATATTCAGCTCGGACACAATAGAAGATGAAAATCATCATCAATATCCGCAAGATTTTTTGAATAACTTAAATCCATCGGGACTGCCAGTGCACAAAATAACATTGAAGAAGTACTGCCCAGTAATGTTGCTTCAGAATTTCGATCCTGCCAATGGACATTGCAACGGAATGAGGTACACTGTTATGGAGCTAAACTCCCACGTCATCGAAGCAGTGACAGCAACGGGCCCTCACACCGGCAAACGTCTGTTCATCCCCCGGATTCCTCTGATGCCTTCGGACAACCAGTTTCCATTCCAGTTA
This sequence comes from Macrobrachium nipponense, assembly GCF_015104395.2. Lineage (NCBI taxonomy): Eukaryota > Metazoa > Arthropoda > Malacostraca > Decapoda > Palaemonidae > Macrobrachium > Macrobrachium nipponense. The sequence goes on along the minus strand of NC_087221.1, from coordinate 29,747,887 downwards.
CGGCGCAGGCAGTTTCCCATCAACCTGGCCTTCTCATTCACTGCAAACAAGTCGCAGGGCCAGACTTTGGATTGTGTTGGTGTGTTTCTGCCGTCACCCATGTTCACGCATGGCCAGCTGTATGTGGCAATGAGAAGAGCAACTGACTCTGCCAACTTGAAATTAAGTTGTGGACAAACTGATAATATTGTGTACAAAGAGGTTCTGTAGTAGGTATGTATAAAAATCGCCCTTATTTTAATATTGCTGAACAAATAGTACATATAAATTTTTCACTTCTGCACCCGTATTTTATCACCCATCGTAGATGGGTCAGTTTGCTAGTAATAATAATAATAATAATAATAATAATAATAATAATAATAATAATAATAATAATAATATGCTGGAAGTAAACCCTCTTTTAAACATGTTTTATTAAAAGTGATTGCTGCCTCAGCTGCATTAATTTTATACAGGTTCTTCTCTATTTTTCTAATTATTGCTTTTTCATTGTTGCTTAAACTGGTGAGCAACGCACCGAAGGTTGACATATCTCAATTAGGTCAAACGATTGGATTTTATTGGTAAAAAATTTCAGTTGGGGTAGTCAAATATTCGGGTATATCCCGTAGAGTTTATTACAGATAGAATTGATGTTAAATTCTACTTCTTTTCTATTCTTTCTATTCTTTCCGGACGTTTCGTCTGAATAAACCTCAGACATCCTCTTGGGCGGAGGTGGGTGAAGGACTGAAGTGAGAGCAAGCAAGCAGGGGGGTTGGATAGGATGGAGTGGGGTTTATCCCCTGGGGGGGCCCCAGAAGGAAGGTAAGGTTTTGGAAGGGTTGTAAGGTTTGGTAAAAGGAAGGTATTAGTGCTAGTCAGTAGGATAGGACAGACCTATTTTTCTTTTGTTGTTTAGTGTAGTGATTGTCTTGGGATTTGTAATGAGCTTTATAGTTCCAATGATGTATGTATTTGCTAGGAAGGCAGGTGGGCAAGGGTGTTAGTCAGAGTTAGTTGCTCAATCAGGCTCTTTATTGGTATCGTCCTCTCTCCCACCCTCCCTTGGTGGGGGTGGGTGGGAATGAGAACTCAAACCACGTTGTAATGCTACATTTGTGTTATGTCCACTTGTTAATAACTTATGCTATTTCGGGCTTCCGTCCCGTGTAGGGTTAGAGGTTAGTTTTTTTTTTTTTTTGTGGGGGGCAGGCTAGCTAAGCAAGTGTTCCAGACTCCTTGCCCTTCTAGGACTGCCTTTCCCCTTTATCTTATAATTATTTAGAGATTTGCTTTACTTAATTAAGCTAATTTAGTACCATACAGTTTACCTAATATCTAAACTAATTTGCCTTAATTCTAAGTGCTTAATTCTAATTATTAATTCTCAGGGAACTTGGGATTTTATTCCCATTTTATAATTAACTTAACTTAGTTCCCTACTTCTTACTTATTGACTTCTAAAACTAGTTCACCTTAATTCTAAGTACTTAATGCTATTCTGAATTCTAATTATTATTACCTTCCGGGTCTAACCCGGTTTGTTCCGATATTCCAGGGGTTCTCCTAGTTGTCGTTGTCACTGTCACTGTCACTGTCCGTGTCCACAAAGATGGGGTCGGGTAACCCGTCTTGGGTGAACCTGGAAAGTCGTCGTCGCCACCAGAGTTGGGGTCTATAGTCTTCGTCGTCCAGGGAGATCAGGCTGTTGGTCGTTAGTTCTTCATCCTGGTCGGATAGCTTCTGCCATACCTTGTCTGCCAGACAGTAGAAACGGAAATTGATAGCTTCAATGCGGTATCTTGCATGAAGTCTTTCTGTTTCCCCGTCCCCCAGGTCTCGGTTGTTGCAGCCATCTATCCAACTCAGGGCTCCGTTTTGGAATCTCTGTAGTCTTTGTCTGTCGCTGGTATTGAGTAAACATGTCGGTATTATTGGGTATTCCAGGGCAGGTCTAATGAGCGCCTTATATAGGTGGGCTTTAGTCTTGGGTCTAAACTGTCCAAATCGTGCTAATTTAGCTTTGGTTACTCTAGCATCCCTGATCTTTTGCTTGATGTGTGAGAACATCCCGCATCGGGTCAGGGTGAGTCTGAGTACCTTAGCCTTATTAGCAAACAGTATTCGTCTGTTGTCTACAATTACGTCTTCTGGTCTCAATGCTGATATTGAGAGCAGTTTGAACTTGTCCTGGTTGGTTTTTATTTTCCACCTTCTTTCATACTCATTGAGTTCTTTAATATGCTGTCCCGTCCGTAAGGCAAGCCTATGTCTACTTCTGTCATTCGTCATTATGATCTGTGTCACGTCATCCGCAAAGATAAGGTTGACACATCCTTCTCTCCCTTGTGGCATGTCATGTGTATAAAATATGTACAGCGTTGGGGAGAGAACGGATCCTTGCAGAACTCTGCTTCTCAGCTCAAAGGTCTCTGATATCTCTCCTTCAAAGGAGATGTCATTCTGTCTGTCGTCTAAAAAGTTACACAGTATTTTTGTCATTATGTCTGGTAGTTATGACCAGACATAATGACAAAAATACTGTGTAACTTTTTAGACGACAAAAATACTTTTTAGACGACAAAAATACTGTGTAACAAGTTGAGCAGCTTGTACTTCAGTCCATCGTGCCAGACTTTGTCAAAAGCCTTTGAGACATCCCGACAAACAATGTTGGCTCTGCCTCGCCGACTCTGATTTAGTGCTAGCAGTTCGTGCATCGTAGCTATCGCTGTCTGAGTCCCTCGTTCTCGCCTGAATCCAAACTGATATTTTGAGAGAATTTCATTGTCTTCAAGACACATATTTAGTCGGTCCTTCAACAAGGTCACCAGGATTTTCCCAGGTACTTCCAAGAGAGTGATTGTTCTTGGATATATAATATTATGTCCTTCAGTTGTCTTGAGTACCCAAAGTGGTCTATATGTCACTTAATATCTGTGTAATACCTTTGAAGAAGGTTTAATGCGTCACTACGTTTGGGCCCTGAGTTGAATTGTATTACTTTTCTTGGTATGGTGGTACTTATAGCAGTCAGGATGGTCATAAACCAGTAGCCCAGTCTATCGTCTACGTTCTTTCCGTCCACATCATTTATGTCCTCTCTGTCGTTGTCATATTTCACTTCTATATTTGCCTTAAAGTCATCCCAATTTGCTTGTCTATGATCAAAGATCGTCCAGGGTTCTATTTTTATTGGTGTTGTCAAGAGGGTAACATGCAGGGGTAGATGGTCAGAAGTCGTTACGTTCCCTCTCCTAGACGTATTGAAAAATCTGGCCCTAAAAACTTGAGCCTGTTATTGTTAATTAGTCTGCTTAATTGTATACTCCTTTGGTTAGTGTCATGTGTTGCCATAGTCGTATGTTTTGCATTTAAATCACCTATTAATTGAGGGGCATCGGTCTTCGTGCTAGGGAGAGGTAGTCTTGTAGGTAGATGTAGTCACGTCTACATGAAGTGAGAAGGTGAGTCCAGCTGCTTATTTTGCGGTGGTGCAGCCAGGGGCGTCGTGCCGCTGCCTTTTCATTGGCTCGTGGGTGGGGAGCTTCTTTTTCATTGGCTGCCTGCCTAGTTGCGGGCTCAAGCCAGCTCCCGATTGCATGCTCACCAGGCGCGCCGATCTTCTCAGCTGCATATCATCACACAGGGCTTCATTTTGATTGGGTAAAGGCCGCGTGACGTCACTGCTGGTATTATTCATCGTATTAATGTTGTCTTCGGTGGTATTTTATTCTTGGATTGGGGCGTTTTCGGGCGGCGATATGGTGATGTTTGCCGTTACTGGAGTGTTTCTTCGCATGCAGGTCGGGAGCAAAAAGGCCTCCTGTGTTGTGCTCATGGAGGGCTTTTGTTCCTGGATGAGTAACGCCTCCAGGAGGCGCAGACGGCGAGGGTCAGGTGCTCTCCCTATTATCCTGGTGTTACGAATAATACAGTCACGGGAGACTGTGTCTCGGTGGGCGGTGAGGGCATGGTTCTTGATAGCCCCCTTCTGGTATTCATTCCAATGTACTTCCCAGGACATCCTCGGGCGGGGCACATGTATTGGTATACTACGTTCGTCTGCTTGAGGGGGTCTCCTGATGGCGGTGAGGGGTTATTTTTCATGATAAGGTCTTTTGTTTTACGGTTTTTGTAGTATATTATAAGGTCCACTATCTTGCCCTCCTCAATGGGGAGGATGTTCTCCTTAATGATCTTCTTCATCGCCTTCTCCTCGCGGAATTGAGTGCATGAAGGCCTTATAATATATATTGATGTTCTCGGTGGGGCGGGGTCGTGGGTCTTCTTCCTCATTCGAGTACCATCTTTCGAGGGCGGTACGCACTTCTCAATTGATGAGCTTATTGGAATATCCATTATTCATGAGCATCTGTGAAGCTCTATCAAGCTCGAGGTGTGTGTCCTGCCAGGTAGAACAATGGGAGAGGGCCCTTTTCACAAAGGCCCTTACGGTAGTGTTCTTAAACCTGTCTGGACACTCGCTATCCCCGTTGAGGCACATTCCTAAATTTGTTTTCTTCGTGTAGACAGAAGTGCGGAGACCGTCTTCTGTCTTCGTTATAAGGACGTCGAGGAAGGGGAGCCGATCGTTGGTGCTAAACTCGACTGTATAGTTTAGCACGCTGCATTGCTGGAATCGGCGACGTAGGGCTTCTTCCTCATCCTCGGTGTCGACTTGCACGAAGATATCGTCTATGTAACGGGCGTATTTGCGGGGGTGCTGGCTCTGGGCGAAGACCCTCTCTTCTACAGTGCCCATATAGAAGTTGGCAAAAAGGACTCCCAGATGTCCAGCAAGGTGCGCAAAGAGGCTTCTGGGATATTGAGTGGGGCCATCGACGGGTCTCGGTAGACTCGATCCATGATGATGTCAATGGTCTCGTCGACGGGAACGTTGGTAAATAGGGATTCTACGTCGAGGGATGCTATGATGCCAGTGCCGGGGGAGTCGCGAATTTCTTCAAGGAGCTCCACCGATGAACTCAGGCTATAGCGGCTCGGGACGTAGGGAGTCAAAATTTGATTGAGGCGCTTGGCCAACGAAGGAATACCATGAGAAGCTCGACGCTATCCTGTCTGACTCCTCAAAGTTTGAACGTCTCACATGGAACCCCATGGAAGACATCAAAAGGGATGCCAACCGTGTCATCAGTACCATTAATGCCGCAACCAACACAGCCCACCTTCCACCCATCCAAGGGGACTTCAGCCTTGGTTACCTCTATGGGAACGTGAAAACCAATAAGGAAGGCAACACTCTCCGCCCGATTATCAGCCAGACGCCCGCCCCGACTTACGCTTTGGCCAAGCGCCTCAATCAAATTTTTACTCCCTACGTCCCGAGCCGCTATAGCCTGAGTTCATCGGTGGAGTTCCTTGAAGAAATTCATGACTCCCCCTGCACTGGCATCATAGCATCCCTCGACGTAGAATCCCTATTTACCAACGTTCCCGTCGACGAGACCATTGACATCATCATGGATCGAGTCTACCGAGACCCGTCGATGGCCCCACTCAATATCCCAGAAGCCTCTTTGCGCACCTTGCTGGACATCTGTACAAAGAGGGCCCCCTTCTCCACCCACCGAGGACAGATGTTCCGTCAGAAAGATGGCGTTGCCATGGGCTCTCCTCTGGGAGTCCTTTTTGCCAACTTCTATATGGGCACCGTAGAATAGAGGGTCTTCCTCGAGATTCAGCACCCCCGCAAATACGCCCGTTACATAGACGATATCTTTGTGCAAGTCGACACCGAGGATGAGGTAGAAGCCCTACGTCGCCGATTCCAGCAATGCAGCATGCTAAACTATACAGTCTAGTTTAGCACCAACGATATGCTCCCCTTCCTCGACGACGTCCTTATAACGAAGACAGAAGACGGTCTCCGCACTTCTGTCTACACGAAGAAAACAAATTTAGGAATGTGCCTCAACGGGGATAGCGAGTGTCCAGACAGGTTTAAGAACACTACCGTAAGGGCCTTTGTGAAAAGGGCCCTCTCCCATTGTTCTACCTGGCAGGACACACACCTCGAGCTTGATAGAGCTTCACAGATGCTCGTAAACAACGGATATTCCAATAAGCTCATCAATCGAGAAGTGCGTACTGCCCTCGAAAGATGGTACTCGAACGAGGAAGAAGACCCATGACCCCGCCCCACCGAGAACATCAAGATATATTATAAGGCCTTCATGCACTCTCAATACCGTGAGGAGGAGAAGGCGATGAAGAAGATCATTAAGGAGAACATCCTCCCCATTGAGGAAGGCAAGATAGTGGACCTTATAATTTACTCCAAAAACCGTAAACAAAAGACCTTATCATGAAAAATAACCCCTCACAGCCATCAGGAGACCCCCTCAAGCAGATGAACGTAGTATACCAATACATATGCCCCGCCCGAGGATGTCCTGGGAAGTACATTGGAATGAATACCATGCATCTTGCGAAGAGAATCTCCTGTCATGCCCAAGAAGGGGCTATCAAGAACCACGCCCTCACCGCCCACCGTGACACAATCTCCTGTGACTGTATTATTCGTAACACCAGGATAATAGGGATAGCACCTGACCCTCGCCGTCTGCGCCTCCTGGAGGCGTTACTCATCCAGGAACAAAAGCCCTCCATGAACACGACACAGGAGGCCTTTTTGCTCCCGACCTGCATGCGAAGAAACACTCTGTAACGGCAAACATCACCATATCGCCGCCCGAAAACGCCCCAATCCAAGAAGAAAATACCACCGAAGGAGACATTAATAAGATGAATAATACCAGTAGTGACGTCACGCGGCCTTTACCCAATCAAAATGAAGCCCGGTGTGATGATGCAGCTGAGAAGATCGGCGCGCCTGCTGAGCATGCGATCGGGAGCTGGCTTGAGCCCGCAGCTAGGCAGGCAGCCAATGAAAAAGAAGCTCCCCACCCACGAGCCAATGAAAAGGCAGCGGCACGACGCCCCCGGCTGCGCCACCGCAATATAAGCAGCTGGACTCACCTTCTCACTTCAGTCCTTCACCCACCTCCGCCAAAGAGGATGTCTGAGGTTTATTCAGACGAAACGTCCGGAAAGAATAGAAAGAATAGAAAAGAAATAGAATTTAACATCAATTCTATCTGTAATAAACTCTACGGGATATACCCGAAGATTTGACTACCTCAACTGAATTTTTTTACCAATAAAATCCAATCGTTTGACCTAATTGAGATATGTCAACCTTCGGTGCGTTGCTCACCAGTTTAAGCAACATTGAGAAAGCAATAATTATATGAGAGAACCTGTATAAAATTAATGCAGCTGAGGCAGCAATCACTTTTGATATAATAATAATAATAATAATAATAATAATAATAATAATAATAATAATAATAATAATAAGACGTGACGTTGATTGACAAAGTCAAGAAGAAAGTATCACTCATTGATGTCGCAATACCATGGGACACCAGAGTTGAAGAGAAAGAGAAGGAAAAAATGGATAAGTATCAAGATCTGAAAATAGAAATAAGAAGGATATGGGATATGCCAGTGGAAATCGTACCCATAATCATAGGAGCACTAGGCACGATCCCAAGATCCCTGAAAAGGAACCTAGAAAAACTAGAGGCTGAAGTAGCTCCAGGACTCATGCAGAAGAGTGTGATCCTAGAAACGGCACACAGTAAGAAAAGTGATGGACTCCTAAGGAGGCAGGATGCAACCCGGAACCCCACACTATAAATACCACCCACTCGAATTGGAGGACAGTGATAGAGCAAAAAAAAAAAAAAAAAAACAAAAAAAAAAAAAAAAAAAAAAAAAACAATAATAATAGCATGAATCTTGAAATGGAAAAACAAATCCACAGTCACGTATATGTACATATATCAATTTAAAGATAAATTCATACAGAGCTGTCGGGAATCTGTTCGATTCCCCTTTTCAATTGAAGAAGGGAATCAGATTCCCGAAAGCTCTCTGTAGAGATTTATCTTGAAATATATGTATATGTACATAACTGTGGATTTGTTTCTCCAATAATATAATAATAATGATATGCGGATAAACAATTTGATATTCAGATCCAAGTGAATATCTACTACAGCTTCAAGTTGCGGTGAATGGAGCAGTGTTCAGAGTCGAACCGATTCAAACAAATTCCCCGATAATATTGCGCCGATAGGCCTAATGGAAACGAGAGAGGCCTTCCGGGGTTTCCTTCCCGTAGGCCCTTGTCTTTATGATGTAGTCAAAATCTGACGTATAATATCGTGTGTGTGATTTAACTCCCGCCCAGACGTTCTAAAATACGGATTATACGAATTATGTGTGACATCCTTACGCAAATAGACACATTCACATACACACGCGCACACACACACACCCACACACACACACACACACACACAAACACACACACACACACACACACACACACAATATATATATATATATATATATATACACATATATACACACACAAATATATAAATGTATACATACATGCATACATTGAAGACGATATCACAGAGCAGCTTATCCTTAGAACACTGATATTCTACAACAGTACTGAGAATTCAATGGTTTTTAAATGTTACTTAGCATAAAGCTTCACATGTCTCGCATTATCCCTCCAGTTTTAACATTTAAAGGTTATAACATTCAAACTTTTCCGAAATAGGTCTTAAATACATTAATAAATAAATCAATGATGTGAAAAACAAAAAGCTTCACATGTTCACAGTCCCATTTGGTGAATGACAGACCATAAAAACTTGCTACGCACTTTCAATTATATTCCGTAACACGAGAGAGAGAGAGAGAGAGAGAGAGAGAGAGAGAGAGAGAGAGAGAGAGAGAGAGGGGGGGCTCTCTTGGATTAAACCTTTCAAGACGAAATACTCGAGAAACATTATTTTCAGCAACAAGATCGATTTATCTTTATAATGAGCTGCCTTACGTTAGGACAAAAGGAGGTCGTTTTAAAAGAAAAGAAAAGTAAAAATATATTAATATTATCGTTTAATGAGTCCACTGCGTTACACTTGCAGATTCTCATAAAGATCGCCCCAAGGACATTGTTGAAAGAAATAAAATCTGAATCAAGGGATAAGTAATAAGTAGAGTTGGACTAGCTCAACATAGGTGACTCTAGATAACAAAAGCAAGCGGACGAAAAGTCAAAGGTAAAAAGCAACAGACTTTGGGTTTAAGCAAGGACGCAGCGTAATACCTTCAGCTGTGTTGACAGTGTGCCGTTTAGGGCATGCTGTAAAAGGTACACTCTTATGGTTTGCTGCAGAGCATAATTAGGGGGAACAAAGATGCGAGGGAAATATGCGAGTAAGGGAGAGGGTTGAGGGTGAGCTTTAAAAGAGAGAGCAAATAAAAAGAGACAAACCATGAAAACATTTCAGGGTAGCTAAAGTGGATATGACAAGAGAAAGCTTTATCTGAGGGTTCCGAGAAAGGACAGGAACAGAGAAAATTGCTGAGAGAGAGAGAGAGAGAGAGAGAGAGAGAGAGAGAGAGAGAGAGAGAGAGAGAGAGAGAGAGAGAGAGAGAGAATAACACTGCACTACAGGATACCTGAAAATGAAATGACAATGCACAGAACGTAATGCAGGAGGGACTTGCTTGTATTTTACTTGTAAAAGGCAGAGCAAAGTTAGAAAATGTTCAGGAAACAAGTAAACAAAAGCTTATTGCCGAAGGAGTACAATTTATGTTACAAAGTTCATAGCTACAGTGAAGCGACTAATGAAAATTACAAACAGAATCAGAGTTTCAGCCAAAACAGGATATTACATTGTAAGACGTCAAGCTCGTACTCTCACAAATGACTTATTAAAACAGTTTTATTATAGTGTGAAAACTGCAACTTTTGTTACGAAGTTCATAGTGAAGAAAGCGTCTCTTATAACAAGGAAGGTAAAACAATAAAAAAATTTAGAAAACTTGAGCGTAAGAAGATGGCAGTTTTGAAGAGACCAAAGCTAGCCTACAGCAGAACTTTAGAAAGTATATCTTAGAGGGAAGAGAGGAAAATTAAAATAGTAAGAAATAATATGATTCGATGGAGGAAAAACTAAATTTGTATACCATTTCTTCGCATATTTTTCAAAAAAATTATTTGAGCTGATATATTCTCCTTAATGCAAGAAGAAGAATACCCATTCTGTTCATACTCTAAAGAAGAACGATTTACGGGATGAACATAAGGCTTATAGAAAGAGATTTATGATCCATAGAAAGTATAACACACACAACTGAGAAAGGAAAATATAAAATTAACTGTGTTGACAAGGCTAGAGTTTTTTTTACACTGGAAAGGGGTATTCTCTCCATAACTAATCCATATAATAATAATAATAATAATAATAATAATAATAATAATAATAATAATAATAATAATAATAATAATAATAATAATAATAATAATAAGGAAATATGGAGATGCTACATCAGAAGCAACCCGACGGAGAGAGGATATAGAAGAAGATTGGTCAACATCTGGAATGAGAGGAATAACACCCCCCAAACAGAGCAGAGGCTGGCAGACCAAGTAAGGAACATAAAGAAAATACAACTGGCTCTCCCCAACAGAAAGAGAAGAACTGGAAAGGGAAATGTCACACGACAACGAATTACACGAAGACGAACTGAGAGACGATGCCACAGAAGACGACAGGGAAGATGAGGTATCAAAACAAACGACACACGAAGAAACAACCGACGAAGTAACAGAGAGGACGGAATGGGTAGAAAAGATTAGACAATGGATGGAGCCAGATACAGAGAGAACAAAGATCCCCTCCATGAAAGCCTACAACACCAAGAAATTAAGGGAGAAAACAAGTGAGGTCAATGAAATAATGGGCATAATACACACCACCAGTATCACAGAAACAAATAACTTGACATATGCAGGAGCAAGATTAGTAGCAGAACTGATGGGGGATTTCGAACACCAACACCACCAGCACCAAACCAACCCAACAGAAACCAAAACAGCAACCTCCTTGGAAAAGGCGCCTGGAAAAGCAAATCATGGTGATGAGATCTGACTTGAGTAAACTGAAAGAGATGGCAGAAAAAAGGCTAAGAAGCAAGAAAACAAGGGAGGAACTCAACGAGAAATACAAAGTACAAGAGAGGGGACTAAACAACACAATAGAAGATGTAAAACAGAGGCTTAAGGCCAAAGCACATAAGATCCAACGGTACACGAACAGGAATAAGGGATACCAACAGAACAAACTATTCGGAACCAACCAGAAAAGACTATACAGCCAACTAAGAGGGGAAGACAACCACCCAGAAATTCCTGAAGCCGAACCAAGTAAGAGACTCTGGGAAAACAAATGGAACAACCCGGTATCACACAACAAACATGCAACATGGCTCCAGGAAGTCAAGGAAGAAGAAACAGAAATGGAAAAGAATTTAAACAAAGATTCACAGAGATCACGACAGACACAGTCAGACACCAACTAAAGAAAATGCCAAACTGGAAAGCCCCAGGTCCCGATGAAGTCCATGGATACTGGCTCAAAAACTTCAAGGCCCTACACCCACGAATAGCAGAACAACTCCAGCATTGTATCTCATATCACCAAGCACCCAAATGGATGACCACAGGAAGAACATCCTTAGTCCAGAAAGACAAGAGTAAGGGAAATATAGCCAGTAACTACAGGCCTATCACCTGCCTACCAATAATGTGGAAGTTACTAACAGGTATCATCAGTGAAAGGCTATATAACTACCTAGAGGAGACAAACACCTCCCCCACCAACAGAAAGGCTGCAGAAGGAAGTGTAGGGGCACAAAAGACCAGCTCCTGATAGACAAAATGGTAATGAAGAACAGTAGGAGAAGGAAAACCAACCTAAGCATGGCATGGATAGACTATAAGAAAGCCTTCGACATGATACCACACACATGGCTAATAGAATGCCTGAAAATATATGGGGCAGAGGAAAACACCATCAGCTTCCTCAAAAAATACAATGCGCAACTGGAATCACAATACTTACAAGCTCTGGAATAAGACTAGCAGAGGTTAAATATCAGGAGAGGGATCTTCCAGGGCGACTCACTGTCCCCACTACTCTTTTCGTAGTAGCCATGGATTCCCATGACAAAAGTTACTATCAGAAGATGGATGCCGGGTACCAACTCAAGAAAAGAGGCAACAGAATCAACCATCTGATGTTCATGGACGACATCAAGCTGTATGGTAAGAGCATCAAGGAAATAGATACCCTAATTCAGACTGTAAGGATTGTATCTGGGGACATCAGGATGGAGTTTGGAATAGAAAAATGCGCCTTAGTCAACATACAAAAAGGCAAAGTAACGAGAACTGAAGGGATAAAGCTACCAGATGGGAGCAACATCAAACACATAGATGAGACAGGATACAAATACCTGGGAATAATGGAAGGAGGGGATATAAAACACCAAGAGATGAAGGACACGATCAGGAAAGAATATATGCAGAGACTCAAGGCGATACTCAAGTCAAAACTCAACGCCGGAAATATGATAAAAGCCATAAAAACACATGGGCAGTGCCAGTAATCAGATACAGCGCAGGAATAGTGGAATGGACGAAGGCAGAACTCCGCAAAATAGATCAGAAAACCAGGAAACATATGACAATACACAAAGCACTACACCCAAGAGCAAATACGGACAGACTATAACCATAACACGAAAGGAAGGAGGGAGAGGACTACTAAGTATAGAGGACTGCGTCAACATTGAGAACAGAGCACTGGGGCAATATCTGAAAACCAGTGAAGACAAGTGGCTAAAGAGTGCATGGGAAGAAGGACTAATAAAAGTAGACGAAGACCCAGAAATATACAGAGACAGGAGAAGACAGACAGAACAGAGGGATTGCACAACAAACCAATGCACGGACAATACATGAGACAGACTAAAGAACTAGCCAGCGATGACAATTGGCAATGGATACAGAGGGGAGAGCTAAAGAAGGAAACTGAAGGAATGATAACAGCGGCACAAGATCAGGCCCTAAGAACCAGATATGTTCAAAGAACGATAGACGGAAATAACATCTCTCCCATATGTAGGAAGTGCAATACGAAAAATGAAACCAACCATAAACCACATAGCAAGCGAATGCTCGGCACTTGCACAGAACCAGTACAAAAAGAGGCATGATTCAGTGGCAAAAGCCCTCCACTGGAGCCTGTGCAAGAAACACCAGCTACCTTGCAGTAATAAGTGGTACGAGCACCAACCTGAGGGAGTGATAGAAAACGATCAGGCAAAGATCCTCTGGGACTATGGTATCAGAACGGATAGGGTGATACGTGCAAACAGACCGGACGTGACGTTGATTGACAAAGTCAAGAAGAAAGTATCACTCATTGATGTCGCAATACCATGGGACACCAGAGTTGAAGAGAAAGAGAGGGAAAAAATGGATAAGTATCAAGATCTGAAAATAGAAATAAGAAGGATATGGGATATGCCAGTGGAAATCGTACCCATAATCATAGGAGCACTAGGCACGATCCCAAGATCTCTGAAAAGGAATCTAGAAAAACTAGAGGCTGAAGTAGCTCCAGGACTCATGCAGAAGAGTGTGATCCTAGAAACGGCACACATAGTAAGAAGAGTGATGGACTCCTAAGGAGGCAGGATGCAAACCCGGAACCCCACACTATAAATACCACCCAGTCGAATTGGAGGACTGTGATAGAGTAAAAAAAAAAAAAAAAAAAAAAAAAAAAATAATAAATAATAATAATAAACGGAGTTGAATCTCACAGTATAGCATTATCGTTCAACATATCATAGAACTTTCTACAGCATTCTGCAACATTTTCACTGTAATGATAAATTACTTTCCAAATGACTATTTGCACACTTGAAAACTGGAGTGAATAATTTTTCATTGCAGGGCACAAACGTAAATTCTTAAATAATAAATAAACACAGCGCTGGCAATCATCATTCTTTCGTTTTTTAAAGCTAAATTTAGCAACTGACACCTGGTGGAAATGACTAGTGTTTTCTAATTCTATTTTCCGTATAAGTGAGAGAGAAAGATATCGTGACAGGGTATGTAAGTGACGTTAATGCATAATATTAAATGGAATATTATAAAGAAGAAAAAGTTCGTAAACAGCTCTCTCTCTCTCTCTCTCTGTTGTTTTGAGAAATTCTATCTCAGAGTTCGTGGAAGACATATTAAAAAAGTTACGCAAAATATTTAATTCAATACTGCAAAAATCAAAAAGTTCATAAATAACTCTCTCTCTCTCTCTCTCTATTGTTTTGAGAAATTCGATCTCAGAGTTCATGGAAAACATATTTAAAAAAAAAAGCAAAATATTTAATTCAATATTGCAAAAATCTCTCTCTCTGTCTCTCTCTTGTTTAAAGAAATTGACAGAGTTCATCACTGAAATAGTAAAAAAAATACGCATAACATTTAATTTAATTCAATATCACAAATGGGAAAACGTTCACAAGTAACAATCTCTCTCTCTCTCTCTCTCTCTCTCTCTCTCTCTTGTTTTGAGTTTCGTAATTAGCTTATAAAATGAAGTAGTGAAGGTAACACTGCATTTTACGGCCCAAAGAAGCTGGCGACATGAACTAGCGAAGACCAAAGGCATTATGATACATTGTTTGCTCATCTATCCTTCCCTTGTTTTAACATTGCAACTGCATGTTAAATATAGGTTATAAAAGCTATATTATAATCAATATAAATATTATAGAAGAAATAGGGCTGCTATAAAGAAACTACGTACTGAATACAAATGACTGATGCTACAAGTTGGATATAAAGCATTAAATTTACACTGCATATAAATGATACAAGGTATACAGTAGTGCATGAATCATAGAAGATTCTAATACAGGCGACAATAACCAAATACAGGCGACAATAACCAATCTTTATTTGAAAAGAAAGTCAGTTAGGAGTTAGAGGTAATGTGAAAGGCCCACTTCAACGATTGTACTGAGCAGCTATATACCACTGTTTTCACAAAGCTCAAATTCGTTGCAGAGGTTCTTTCTTGTACACATTCTCAATAAAACTTAGATTGATGATCCATTTCTCTCCAGTTATTATTATTGCTAGTGCTCCAATAGTGCGGTACTTTGATGCCAAAGTGCTATTCAAGTTAATCAGAGGGAGCCCAGCCTGACAGGCAAACTGAGATCTTGAAGGAGTTAACCTGTTGCAAAAAAAATACCATATCAATCTAAACTTTATTCATATTTCATACACGCTACAGTAAGTGTAAGATAAGAATGCTGAATGACGAAAAGATGAGTAAAAACATGGATAGAAGTAAACTTGGCTTCGTTAGATAAGATATAGACGGGTAGATGAGTTGAACGGATTCTAAAAATCAGAGACGGCTGTCTCTCTCTTCAGTTAGGTAATGAATGAAAAAATTTACAGAAAAGGTGGTATTTATTACCAAGAGATCCATCCACAGGCAGGCCGTTTAACTAGGTCAACCCCGTTGATAGTTTCTCTTTAATATTCTTAAGGGTTGGTTGAAGGAAGATTTTATCTGTTATCTGAATCCCAGGCAATTTTTCGGATGTTCATTACCTGTCATCTTAAAGGGCGCCTGGGATTCAGATATTATAGATAAAATCTTCCTTCAACCAACGCTTAAGAAGAATAAAGAGAAATTATCAACTGGGATGACCTAGTTAAATGGCCTACCTGTGGATGGATCTCTTTGTATAAATACCGCCTTTTCTGTAACTTTTTTTCATTCATTACCTACCTGAAGCGAGAGACAGAAGTCTCTGAAAAATAGTACTTACTTTCTATATTTTGGCGTTTTTATGGGCTCCTTATATATATATAATATATAATATATATATATATATATATATATATATATATATATATATATATATATATATATAGTAGATATATATATATATATATATATATATATATATATATAAAATATATATATATACACACACACATATATATATATAAATATATATATATATATATATATATATATATATATATATATATATATTATATATATATATAAATTCCACGCAGGAAAGAGGAACGACGGAGTACTGCAAGACCTTTCGACTTTTTGTCCTTTACTTAGCAGAGTCAACTAGTAAAGGAAAAGAAGTCGAAAGGCCTTGCAGCACTTCGTCATTTCTCTTTCGTGTGTGGAATCTGTCTTTATATATATATATACTATATATATATATATATATATATATATATATATAATATATACACACACACACAACTGCATACAAGATTCCTTTGAACGAGCATAATTCCATCAATTATATAAAAATATAATCAGACCAAATAGAAATTCCATTAGTACCGAGAGAAACTTATAGCCTGCAATAACATCGACAAACAGGATTAATCCAAACCGTTGCGCAGTGTCTCCCAAGACACAAACTTTGGTAAACACATTAAAGAGACTTCCGTCTGTGAGTTC
The DNA here is from genome assembly GCF_015104395.2 of Macrobrachium nipponense. Classification (NCBI taxonomy): domain Eukaryota; kingdom Metazoa; phylum Arthropoda; class Malacostraca; order Decapoda; family Palaemonidae; genus Macrobrachium; species Macrobrachium nipponense. Next base: position 29,731,415 of record NC_087221.1, on the reverse strand, counting down.
CTATTAGAGGCAAACCTAAACTTCACAACAAAATTAATGAAAGACGGTAGCGAAGGTAAGCGAAGGCAGGGAGCATGAAATGAAAAAGGAGTATAATAGTAATATCTGTTATCATTATAGTCAATAGCAGACTCGTCATATTTCAACAAAACCGTTAAAATGAACAACTTAGGGGGGAGGTAGCGCCGTCAGCGTCCCTCACGCAGCCAATACTTCAGGTTCTTTGTGACGCCCCGTCGGCCTCTAGCTGCAACCCCCATCATTCCTTTTCATGTACCTCCGTTCAGGCTTTCTTCTGTCTTAATTGCCAACATTCGTAGCAATTGTTTCGTCGCTATTTTCAGTGCTGAATGTCATTATAAATCCCAAACAAGGGTTCACAGTAATTTGTTTCTGTTGATTAGAAGTTAATTTCTCGACATAATGCAGTTCGGATCCCACAATAAGCTGTAGGTCCCGTTGCTAGGTAACCAACTGGTTCCTAACCATGTAAAAATATCTAATCCTTCGGGCCAGCCCTAGGAGAGCTGTTGATCAACTCAGTGGTCAGGTTAAACTAAGATATACAAAACGTAACATCGTAAATCCCAGGGCTTGGCCTTTGGCCTATATTTTAAATAAATTCCAGTTCCAACCACAAAAAGGATTATAAAGTGACGCACGTTCGTAACATAAACATCTTAATCGAACTTTAAAGTAAGGAAAATTGCAGCAGACGAAAAGTATGGAATGAAAAATGAATACAATGCGAATAATTTTTAATAACGTCTTCGGTAGCACAACAGACACCAAATGACGCGACAGAATTACGAGAATTCCTTTGATACTCAGGATGCTGTTCTTCCTCGACTCTTGGTTTCTTGCAATCTCAGCATCTTAATGTCGAAAAGATAGTAAAACCTGTCTGACACCTGATTCACAGGAACTTCAACAGGTCTGAGGCGGCTGCCTTTATTGGAGTTTTTCTTATATAGCACAAAGGAGAAGTAGATTTTATTAATTATAAAAACGAAGACCAAAAGCAACTGAAAAGGATTCTAGTATTTGTTGAATGAAGGAGAAGTGTCCCTGAACCTGTTTAATTTCTTTTACTTATGGTTTCATGGTTCACTTTCTTTTAACTACGGTTTCGCCAATACACACACACATATATATATATATATACATACTATAATATATATATATATATATATATATATATATATATATATATATATATATGGATACTCACGCGTGCGCGGGCACACAAAAAAAAAAAAAAACATTATATATATATATATATATATATATATATATATATATATATATATATATATATATATATTATATATATATATATATATATGTATCTATGTATGTATATACTATATATAAATACATAGTATATACATAATAGCACGTGTGTACGTCTCGTGGTGTGGTTAAAGACATTTTAGCCTTCCTAGCAAGAGGCTGCAGGTTCGTATCCTGGGCGAGACCGTGTGAATAGCCAGCTTCTTCAAAAGCCAATCGTAATTCAGTTAGCCACAGCATCGAGTTCATCGATAGTGGTGCGTCGTAGCCATGGGGAAAAGGCATGAGGTAGCAACCTCATCCCAAGAGACTTGGAGAGAGCGAGTAGGCTAGCAGAATACTTTCCCACAATCAGCTATTTCAAATAAATAAACTAAAGGTACATCAACAGCTAACTGATCTCTTTACACTTACTCCACAACTCAGCTTCATCTTGTCTCCTATTTTAGCTGTCCAACTTCTTCCTGTGACCTCCGAATCACACACCCCTATATTAGGCCACTGCATGTTGTTCAAATCTCTCCACATGACCAAACCATCAGAACGCTAGAGCTAGCACAATCCTTTTATCACTTGGTCCATAGTATAGCAACAATTTTCGCCCTTTCAAGCCTCTTTTTCCTCCACACACACGTTTCGTATCTCCACATCTCTCTCCCCTTTTCAAGCCTTTCCTCCACATACGCCATTTCAAGAATTCATCTCAACAGTTTCCTAACTTTTTTCTTTAATTCCCATCCAATGTCCACACTACGCTATTTTTACTCGTAAAAAAAGAGGGGGGTGGGGGGGGGGAGAAATAGCTGACTGGGGCACGGAAGGAAGGAAGCGGTAGAACAGAATAAAAGAAAAACGATGGGAGAGGAAAGGATTTAAAAAGTCCCATCTGTTCTAGTCAGTGGCCATGAGAGAAAACTTTGTTCCTGACTTTCGTGGGGTACTAAAATAAGAAAAGGAAAATTGCAAAAAGAATGTTTGAATAACTTTTTCGTCAGTCGTTGAGGATTAATGAGAGAGACTTGAAAGATGAAGCATTTTCAAAAAGTAAATAAATAAATAAATAAATAAATAAATAAATTAATTAATTAATTTAAAAAAAACGTCTCTAGTCAATTTGAGTGGCGGGTGGAATTTTCAGCAAACATCGCCAGCTACCCACTCTGGTCAGTTGAAAGAACAATTCTCTACCAAGTACGGACAAAACAGCTAAGGGTTTACTCTGGATGTTATAATAGTTTTTCTTACTTTTCTTTCCATTTTTTTTTATTTTATTATCTTACGGGAAATTATGCTCCCAGGGTCACTACGAAGGTGGATGACCGTACCCTACTCGCCACAACAGCTTCTGAGACTATATAATCACTTGTCTGCTTAACTAGTTTCTCGTCCTTTGAAGCTCACTGCTTCTCCTCTCAAATTCCAGACAAGAGAGGTCGTAGAACCCTCTCAAATATATAAACTTATGAGAACCTAGAAGGTGGTAATGAATGATAACATTATCTACATGGTTTACATTCGTTGGGCGGTTTCTCCATAATACTAACTTTCATATACGTATTACGGCTGGAATAAAAGAAAATAATTTAGGTGTAGAATCGTGCAGAAGAGACTGGAATTCATCTGTACAGCTCCAAAGAGGTTCAATGTGTGCTTGTTGACGTCTGTGAACAAGATAAGGCAAAGCATCTCTCAGATAATCGTTGGGCAATTTGCAATTCAGGGGATGATACAACGATCTAGAACAAATGAAACGGCCAATAAATATAAATCACAAGCAGACAGAGACAACTTCTCGAAAGAGACAGCGTAGGAGCGATTAGCCTCGAAGAACCCAGCAGGTAGGCGCAATCAAGGTCTACAGACCTTGGGCGCATGCGTGGCTATCATCACCTTCGAGTGGGAGAGACATATTCTTGTTGTGGTGCTGTCGGTAATATTGAATTCTTGTATTCCTTAGCATCCTGGATGTAGTTCAAACCACTGTGAAGGATGGTGCTGAATTATCCACCTATTTCCTAAATATACTTTTTTGAAATAGAAGAGTAGCACTAATCACGAATAACATTTCTTTTAAGTAAGAATATGTAATGTATATACGTTTATATATATATATCTATACATTTTATATATATATATCTATATATATTATATATATATAATAACGAGATGGTCAATCTCGTTATCATTTTGGTAGTGATGGACCAAGAGCGGCAGGCAACTGGTAATTGGTAACACATTCTCTCTCTCCCTCTCTCTCTCTCTTTATTCATCTTTCTCTCTCTCTCGGTATAGCTCCCCCCTCCATTATCTAAGGTCACCAAATCAGAGTCGTGAATTACAAAAATATGCATTTATTTTAAAAGCAAAGTATTAACTGAATAACTCAGATTCTTAACAGAATGATTAAATGAAATGTTAAACTCAAAGCCCAAGTAACTCAGATAACCCTCGGTAATCAATCAAACACTAACATTAGTTTAGCCATAACACTAGGCACAGTCAACACGGTAACTAAGTCAGTACACCATTTCTCTCATTTCTCTAGATTAATCCCCACTCTTCTCCAGAAACATTTCCCCTCTTCCAGAATCGCCCGTTAGAAGACAGGAGAACACTCTGGTAAGCACAAGAGCATAATTAAAAGATCATATAAACAGAATATCTCTGAAATAAATATTCAAATACAATCCAGCCACACTTTGGCCAAAATAAAGAAAAGGCTTACCCATTTCAGCAGAGTTGCACTGTCCCTCAATAAAAACACTTTGGCAGAGCCATCCTGACTCTGCCTTCTCTCTGTAATAGTCTCCCCTTCATAAGCCTACATTTCATTATGTAGGGGGAAAAGCGCACACATAAGTACGAACCCACACTCAATGTTCACGCATATAAATGTTGATTTTATAAACAAATTGAATAGTTTAAATTTGAATTTTGATTTTAATATGGTTTTAATGTGACATGCTATGACATTTCTTAGAATGAAGAGAATCAGCAATTTAACTTCCCTGGAGACAGAGTGTTCGAGTGACAGCTTAGGAATGCTAACGCATCTTTCTTTGAGGTGGTGTGATCAAGACTGCTGTCTTAGCAAATCAGTGCCTCATCCTGTCGCTATGAGAGCTTGATGTAGGGGTGACTTTGAAACTGGTCTTAAGCAGTTTATATGCGTGAAATTGAGTGTGGGTTCGTATGTATGTGTACGCTTTTCCCCCTACATAATGAAATGTAGGCTTATCATGAAGGGGAGACTATTACAGAGAGAAGGCAGAGCCAGGATGGCTCTGCCAAAGTGTTTTTATTGAGTGACAGTGCAACTGTGCTGAAATGGGTAAGCCTTTTCTTTATTTTGGCCAAAGTGTGGCTGGATTGTATTTGAATATTTATTTCAGAGATATTCTGTTTATATGATCTTTTAATTATGCTCTTGTGCTTACCAGAGTGTTCTCCTGTCTTCTAACGGGCGATTCTGGAAGAGGGGAAATGTTTCTGGAGAAGAGTGGGGATTAATCTAGAGAAATGGTGTACTGACTTAGTTACTGTGTTGACTGTGCCTAGTGTTATGGCTAAACTAATGTTAGTGTTTGATTGATTACCGAGGGTTATCTGAGTTACTTGGGCTTTGAGTTTAACATTTCATTTAATCATTCTGTTAAGAATCTGAGTTATTCAGTTAATACTTTGCTTTTAAAATAAATGCATATTTTTGTAATTCACGACTCTGATTTGGTGACCTTAGATAATGGAGGGGGGAGCTATAACGAGAGAGAGAAAGTAAGATGGATAGAGAGAGAGTGAGAGAGAGAGAGAGAGAGAGAGAGAGAGAGAGAGAGAGAGAGAGAGAGAGAGAGAGAAAATGTCTTACCAATTACCAGTTGCCTACCGCTCTTGGTCCATCGCTACCAAAATGATAACGAGATTGACCATCTCGTTATTATATATATATATATATATATATATATATATATATTATATATATATATATATATATATATATGTGTGTGTGTGTGTGTGTACACATACATTAAACCTATCCCCATAAGCAGGCGATACAATTTCGTCCAATCGCAATACACAGAGGAACTAACAAAACGATCATCTTGTTGACTCCACTGAAAGTATTGTAGTCCGTCATTCCTTCACAGCAAGAACCGTGAAACCAGTGTAGTTAGTAACGTGGGAAAGGATACTAATATATGGAAGAACCATTAACATTAATGCAAAGCCTTTTCTTCGCTGAGTTATTGCCAGTGTTCGCAACAAGTTCAAACAGTACAACATGAGACAAAAACAAGAGGGTCGTTCGTAGTCGGTGCTGGGCAATACCCCCTCCCGAACTCAAAAAAAAAAAAAAAAAAAAAAAAAACTAGACCCGGATATCTCACAATATTGAATCAATGGTTGGGATGGACAAGGTTCACCTTTGGTAAAAATTTCGTCCAAATCGATTCTTAATTTTTGGCGTATTTATGACAACACAAGCAAACGGATCTAAAAACGTAACCTCCTTGTCGGATGAAAAAAAAAAAAAAAAAAAAAAAAAAAAAAACCAAACTGAGAAGTAATCGTATAATGCAAGATCAAATAGATACCACGATAGACTCAATGAACAACATAACAAAACCAAAGCAAATATAACAACATAACAAAAACAACTGCATTAAAGCCAGTAATAGGAAACTGAGGGCAATAAAGAAGAAGAAAGAAACGACTACGAAAAAGGAAAGGATACGAAACGAAAGAACTGAACAATATGACGACCTTTTACCCAGTAGGTGGGAAGCTGTTTGCCGATGCATAAGACCAAATATGAGAGCAAGACGAAGGCAATGACTGATAAAAAGAATAAAGTGACGCAGAGGGGCGAAAAAGGAGAAAGGAGAAAAGAAAGGAGATAAAAGAATGAGGAGAAGGAGAATATGCACCTCTATTGCCTTCAGCTCTTTTATTACGTCCTGAAGAAAATATCTGGTAAGGAAATGGTCATGCGCTTTTTTTTCTTTGGCAAATGGAATAAAAAGCACAATAAGAAAATATAAAAGGACATCGTTTTCGGTGCTGCATGATCCGAAAGAGAGAGAGAGAGAGAGAGAGAGAGAGAGAGAGAGAGAGAGAGAGAGAGAGAGAGAGAGAGAGAGAGAGAGAGAGAGAGAGCGGAGGTCTCCCCAGGACAAGAAGTTTGCATTTCCCAATTTCGAGACTTGAATTTTGTCTCGCTCGTGAAATGAAATTGGTTCGATCTGGTTTTCCAAAGAACGTCTTTGTCGTTTGTTTGTCTTCATTTGGCATTTTTTTTTTTTAGTTTTTTTTAAGGGAAATTAAAGGCAAATGATTCTCTTATATTGCCATTATATCTGACACGTATCCTTCTGGATATCTGCAAATGGCGTGTGAAGCCTTTCCATTTTATATAATGATTTTCTTTATATCAATGTTACTAATTGCTCTATAATCTTAGATCAAATCACGTAACTCTGGACAGAAGATATTTCAGTGAGAGTTAATTTCATGTTAGGAAAGTAAAGAGAGAGAGAGAGAGAGAGAGAGAGAGAGAGAGAGAATGACGGTCCATAATCGACCTCAGAAATACAGCAAGACAAGCGCATTACTGCCGATAATGGTTGCTTTCAGGAAAGGCTTAAAAAAATATTAGGTGAAGAGGGGAATGGAAGCTCACTCAATCCCTCCCTCCTTCATGACGCAGGGAGGAGGAGGAGGAGGAGGAGGAGGAGAGGAGGAGGAGGAGTGGGAGTGGGAGGGGGAGGTGATGGCACTTGAAGTTGTGTCATCGGGAATGTCTGGTCAATATTTGTTTTTGTTTTGACACCAGGGAGAGACGAGAGTTTTTCATGACAACGGTAAAGCCATTGTAAACAATATCTATGGTGCATCACTAAGCCGTCTTTTAACCATTTTGTGTTTTGGAAAAATAAACAGTATCATATACACTATTGTAAACATTCTGTAGCAACACGGAATGGGGTCAAATAAAAGTGAAGGGAAAGGTGTTGAAAAACAAAACAAAACAGGACAAAGAGACTTTCTTAGAATGAGACACAAAGGGAGAGAGAGAGAGAGAAGAGAGAGAGAGAGAGAGAGAGAGAGAGAATTTCACATAAAGATTTAAGAATTATTGCAGTGCATTAGTGAAATGAAGTGCAATCCACTCCCACCTCATCAGGATGGATTCAAGCGTTCAGGGTCTTTCCACCAGAAGTAAAAAATAATGAACAGTAATTCGATATTAAAGCCCCAGGTTTTTATAGTAGAGTACTAATGTCAATGCCATTATGCACTAGACAAGTCGAACTCTTGAAGGTCAGAGGTAACTCGTATGTAGTTAGATCTAATTTATATGACGCAGATGATAATGCATATGCGATTTATATTTATCAAAGCTGAATTATACGTCAAAAGTAATTTGAATGTAACCAAAGACAATTCAGAGCCATAAATAATTAATATGATGGCAACTGTAATTTATATTCAGAAAGGTGTAATTTAGGCAGTCAGATAAGATTTATAGGAAGGAATTTGTAACTCATATGAAGCCAGAGACGACTTTTTTTGCAGTTCACGAAGATCGCTTATTTCGAAGTCACGGTAGATCTTATTTTCCTTTCACACAAAAATGGTCTCAAGATGAGCCAATAGCCGTATGATCTAGGTAGATATGTGTACTTTACGACTTTACGAATGTAGAACCTTCTTTACTTACAAATTTATGCAGTACACAAAAGAATGAGTCAAAAAACAAGAAAACGTGAAGAAAAATAAGGTATAATAAAATATGTACGAGGATGATAAAATATACGAGGCTGATGATGAGTGGGGAATATGATAATTGCCGTGACGAAAATGTCTCGTATGGCGCTATTTTTGAAACAAAATCAATCAAGCAATCAACTGATAACCTCGAAATATAGGACACTGTGACGACGACTAAATGCCGTTGGCATAAGGCTTCCTTGCCCATCTTTGGGGTCAGCAGCATCATCCCGAATCTGGGGTGACGGGCAATGGGTTACAATGAACCCCAAGACACCAACTGGGTGAATGAATAAGTAATTACGGTAATGATTATTAAACACTAAATGATCGAAAGAGGAAGATACATATGAACATGTTACAGACACGAACGCGATTGATAAATAAAATGCTGGTGGACTTGGCATAATAACACGTATATATTGTAAAGTTTAAGATGAAAATGCAACGAATTAAGTTCCTGATATTCTTACATACTGAATCAAGCAATGCAAATGCTGCAAAAATTCTTCTTCACTGGAGGATCAGGAGGAAATATAACGTCTGCTGTAAAATGGAGACAGTGTCGATTTTTTATATCATTAGGACATCACTAGGTAGTCAATTATCTCAGGACATGCGAGTCCTCGCCCTCCCCCTTCTCTCTCTCTCTCTCTCTCTCTCTCTCTCTCTCTATTCCTCTTGATCAAACGCATGTCATTCCCGGAAGTAGAAGTTAATTGAGTTACTAGAAATTAGTAGTAAAGTAGAAAAAGCGAAGGAATATTCTATTCAGAATCTCAATTATTCATTTGAAAAACAGCCACTTTTGTATTATAACAAAGGTATAGCAAAACGAACAAAAATGGTGACTTTAGCCATAATGAATCAATTTTTCGTTCGTTCTTTCTATTTTTAAAATAACGGGGAGTGTAAAACCAATAATCGATTAAAAGTTGAAGAAAACGAATAAAATGTTACTTTTACAACTTCAAACCCTGAGTGACAAAACTGTAAAACGTTTGACGTTTAAGTTTTCAATTTCTGCTTTAAAATAATGCAGAAGAGGTAAAGGAAAATAACAATTCTGAACTAATAAACGTTCACCACAAAGTGGGAAAACATTCAATTGCGTAAACACTGTTGTACAAGATCAAAAGAAAGAACGCAACACCTTATTTTGTTTGACCAAGGCCATAAACATGTGCATGTTTCATTTTGCTTTACGACGAGCAAAACATTTACTCGTGTTTTTGCCTTAGACGGAAAATGTCCCACTCTTTGTATAATCCTTACTTTTAGCTTTTGTTTATTCATTTGTTTTTTCGATCGATTTTCTCGTTTACTGGTAAGAATAGTTAATTTATTAGCTAAGGAAGGTAAACCTATTTTGCTTTATAAATATTTTTATAAGTAAAAATAAAAAATGCAAATTTTTTTAAGGTTGAAGTGTCTACATTTTATTGACCATACGACATTTTCTCTCTCTCTCAACCTTCCTTTTAATCACATTCGCCCCTAAGCATACAGACTGTATTTGTTGCATTCATAATATATTCTTGAAAATAATACTGATGGATTTTAATTGCTTTCGGAAGCCAAGGCCAATGACGAAAACCTAACGTAATTTTCTACCCCGGGAAGGGACTTCCAACGCTTCCCTACATAAGAGAAACACTCACTATACTCTGGTTTTTTCCATCTGTCCATCCGCCTGTGGTGTTTTCGCATGGTAACACTGGGTCCCGGGCTTTAGATAGTTACATTCAGCTCACATTCAACAATTATAATAATATCCTATTTCGAATATTAACGGTGTAATTTGCATACAGTAAATTATTAAAACACTTTACAGTTGCAAGTGTACACCCAGATATCCTTTTATTTAATCTAACACTTACACACAGCGTAACTATTTACCGGGACGCAGTGTTACCATACACAAACACCATAGGCGGATGGACAGATGAAAAAAAACAGAGTATAGTCAGGGTATCCTAGGATTACAGATTTCCACAAGTATATTATGGAGGAAGAGATATGAAGAGGGGCTTGCATGACAAACAAAATTGCTTAAAACTTTACATAAGGATGCATTTACAGCGTATATTTTTTTTCTCGTTCTTTTACAGGATCAAATGAGACAATAATAGAGTTATGTTCGAGCGCGATTCAAATGTAAAAATGAACTTTCTGCGATCAGTCATATCTGTTATGTATTTTTATTATGTTTAATAAAATGCATGGGTAGAAAATATGTCATACCCTTTAAATTACATTCCTAGCACAGAGAGAGAGAGAGAGAGAGAGAGAGAGAGAGAGAGAGAGAGAGAGAGAGAGAGAGAGAGGTGGGGCGGGATGGAAGTATTATTCATGATGGGGAGAATGAAGCAATCTAACCATTTCCAGCTACTCTATTAATTTCTGCTAAATCTCCGTCATTTTATTCCTTTTTACGAAGTAGTCTGTCATTAAGTTTTCACATTCATTTTTTTCCTACGAGTAGGAATTCCGTTTGAAGTATCGAGTATAATTAAGTTAATCGTTAACAGAACGTCTGATATTCCCTAATGAAATGGACTTAGCGACAAGGACTGTGTCGTATACTACACTGCGACGAAAACTCTATAACCTTCCTTACGACACGAGATATATGATGCATTTCACCACGCAAACTT
>NC_087221.1:29710697-29715697 GCF_015104395.2 Macrobrachium nipponense | reverse complement strand
CTCTCTTTCTCTCCTCTCTCTCTCTCTCTCTCTCTCTCTCCTCCATTACGTTGCAGTAATTCTATATTTTAATGAGCCTCTGAGCCTTCTCTTTGACAGGAAAAAAGCTCGTTTTCAAACCTCAATCCTTCAATATGAGAATTCGTTCGTCATTCAAGACTATAGTCTTCGGGTTCTCCTGAACTATAGTAAATAATGTGTAAAACTGACACCACAACACCACCACACCCCCACCCGCGCCCCCCCCCCCCCTGCAAAAATTAAAAACTCCCTTGAATTGTGAATTGTTCACTAATCATTAGCTTTCCCTTCTTTCGAGGTACAAAGAAAGGTTCGGGTGTATGGATCCTGGGGTAAACACAACTATCTTCTTTAAGAATAAGTATGTGGCATTAACATCGCGGCGGCTTTACTAAATCACCATTGGCCTATATGATAGCTACTTAAGTATCATTTTAGAGAGAGAGAGAGAGAGAGAGAGAGAGAGAGAATTATAAAGGTACATTCAGAAAAGGCCTAATCTCGAGATACTTTATAACGACTTTATCTGTTTTCGGAGAGAGAGAGAGAGAGAGAGAGAGAGAGAGTTTCCTTCATGTTAAGAGAGATAAAAGAGTAAAGAGTTTGTTTCAAGACGAGAGAGAGAGAGAGAGAGAGAGAGAGAGAGAGAGAGAGAGAGAGAGAGAGAGAGAGAGAGAGTTTCCTTCATGTTAAGAGAGATAAAAGAGTAAAGAGTTTGTTTCAAGACAGAGAGAGAGAGAGAGAGAGAGAGAGAGAGAGAGAGAGAGAGAGAGGACAACGCATCACCAAAGATTACGCTCCTAATCCGCGCGTGAAATATTTCCTCATTTATGAGAGTCTCTTACCCAGTCTCGATTAGCTCTACCGGCTCCTTTAAGTCTATAAGTCTACAAGAAAAGAAAATAAAAGCTCTCGAGGGAGAGACGGTTCGTCCCTGAAACCTTCGCTCAAATTCCAGAATCTTACGTTTCTGGGACCGTCTTCGGTCGTTGGTTACTTACGGTTGTTAAGATCTCACAGGAGAGAAGATTTTTTTTTTTTCTGTCTTTCTTATAATTACATTACATCTCTAGAGTAAAAAAAACCGACTCGCCGTTCCTTTCATCAATTAGCTGTCATTAAAAATGTTAGCATTTTATTTCTGTTGTAGATTCCAATATTCTTTCTTTCTGTCTGTCTGTCCGTCTGTCTCGTAATTCAATGAGAGTTAAGTATATCTTAGTTTAACCAGACCATTGAACTGATTAACAGCTCTCCTAGAGCTGGCCCGAAGGATTAGATATTTTTACGTGGCTAGGAACCAATTGGTTACCTCGCAACAGGGACCTACAGCTTAGCATTATATCGAGAAATTAATTTCTAATTACCAACAAATTCCTCTGATTCTAAGTTGACAGAGCGGGAAATCGAACTCTGGACTACTGAACCGGTAGGCGAGCATGTAAAACACCCTTCTAACGAGGAACTGGACGCAGTGAGAGGGAAGCGTTCGATTTCAGTGCACCACGAGGAACAGTAAAGTACTGTAGTGTGTTAAAAAAAATTCCGGTATGCCTTTCTTAACCTGAGCTTTGAATTACGTACTTATGTGTTAACTAGGATTGAAAACACATTCTTTATGTTTTTCTTAAATGGTTTAGAAAAGTCCACTTCCTACAACCAAATTTAAGTGAGTAGATACAGAACAGGAACTTTCGAACAAAACTAAGGTCCTCTTTAGCTGTACCACAGCTGAAGAAGACCTTAGTGAAGGTCGAAAGCTCCTGTTCTGTACCTTCTCTCTTAAATTTGGTTGAATGAAATGGCTTCTATTTTTTTTAACAACTTATGCGTTAGATGGCTACTGAGGGTCGTACAATGAGAGAGAGAGAGAGAGAGAGAGAGAGAGAGAGAGAGAGAGAGAGAGCTGGTAAATAACTGATGCTAGTAATGAGTACTTCGTCACAAAGTAAATCACAAAACGACAACTGGAGGACGTCGACTAAGATAATTCCTAACTGAATGGTTGAAACCACTGATACACTCTCTCTCTCTCATGCCAGTAACAATAAAATGCAACAGCAAGAGGCGGCAAAAAAAAAAGGGGTCAAATATAAGAAAACAAAGCAAACTCTCGCGAGAATTGGCAAACTGCAATCGGGTTGATGGCCCGCCGTGAGAAAGGAGGAAAATATAGAGCAGGAAATGTCAGCCACGGTGTTGAGAGAGAAAATACCGGTGAAGATTTTGAGAATCTCTTGAGAGGTGAGGAGAGATGGAGAGGTGGGATAGACCGGATTTATGATTTCGCAGAACGAGAAGGGGGAATTTATGTCTTATTATCATTATTATTATTTTATTAAAAGTAATGGCTACTTCAGCAGCATTACACTTGTAGAGATTCTTCTCTATTTTGCGAATAGCGGCTTTTTCAGTGCTACTTAAACAGGCCAGTAGAGCGCCTATAGAGGTCATGGTAAAATACAGGGTCAAAATAGGTGTATATATTTGAATTTTACAGATAAACTATGATACCATAGTCATCAAAGTCATTAACGATTCTCTCTCTCTCTCTCTCTCTCTCTCTCTCTTTCTTAAAGCGAGCTTTCGTCTGGAGCTGCCAGACATCCTCGGGCTGGGAAGCTGAGGGTGGACTGATCTTGGTGCGGTGTCCGTCCTCCTTATATCTGTGGTTGACAGCAAGGGGTCTGCCCCATGCTTGTCTCCTATTGGGCTGGTGGCGGTGAGTCTGTTTTCCATTGGCTGCCTGAGCCAGGTCTCAAGCCACTTTCCTCGAACCGATGGTTGCGTTGCAGCATATCCTGCAGCCTCCTGGACCTCCTAAGCGGCGCTGTAACAGGAGGTCCAGGCGGCTGCAGGATATGCTGCAACGCAACCATCGGTTCGAGGAAAGTGGCTTGAGACCTGGCTCAGGCAGCCAATGAAAACAAGACTCACCGCCACCAGCCAATAGGAGACAAGCATGGGGCAGACCCCTTGCTGTCAACCACAGATATAAGGAGGACGGACACCGCACCAAGATCAGTCCACCCTCAGCTTCCCAGCCCGAGGATGTCTGGCAGCTCCAGACGAAAGCTCGCTTTAAGAAAGAGAGAGAGAGAGAGAGAGAGAGAGAGAGAGAGAGAGAGAGAATCGTTAATGACTTTGATGACTATGGTATCATAGTTTATCTGTAAAATTCAAATATATACACCTATTTTGACCCTGTATTTTACCATGACCTCTATAGGCGCTCTACTGGCCTGTTTAAGTAGCACTGAAAAAGCCGCTATTCGCAAAATAGAGAAGAATCTCTACAAGTGTAATGCTGCTGAAGTAGCCATTACTTTTAATAAAGTATGCTTGAGAGAGGGTCTGCTTCCTAAGTACATTATTATTATTATTATTACTATTATTATTATTATTATTATTATTACTATTATTATTATTATTCATCCCATGAGTCAATAACCCGGAGAAGAAATCCACGATGTGTGCTGCAAGTTTCAGTATTGATTACAATAACTTATGTACAAATTTATAATGATGATTGATAACTTACCTACTTTATATGGTTTCTGAGATGTTTGCGAATTTCATTAGGGCTATGGGACCTTATTTACTAATAAAATAATAATAATAATAATAATAATAATAATAATAATAATAATGGTAAAGAAATCTGCAATGGTGTCAGTGTAAATCTATATAAAAAAAAAGAAAAAAAAAAGAGCTTTCGAGAAGAACCTGCTCGATTCTCCTTCCCCTTGAAAAGGAGAATAGAGCAGGTTTTCGAAAAACTCTAGCTTGTATATATTTTTTCATATATATTTACACTAACACCTTTGTGGACCTTCTCACTATTATTATTATTATTATTATTATTATTATTATTATTATTATTATTATTATTACTAGCAACCTACGGGCACAACCAGCCCCGTTTCACGGGCAGAACCAGCTCCGTTTCAGGGAATCCCTTCTCATCACACCCCCTTCGAAGGGTGGGGAGGTAAGATGAAACCCCATTATAAACCATCTTAGGGGTCCCCACTATAACCCTGCCAAGTTTCATGCCCATCGGACTAGCCGTTGGGCCGTGATTGAATGACAGACGGACGGAGAGACAAAACGCCCATTATAGTAAGATTATTATTATTATTATTATTATTATTATTATTAGTATTATTTTTATTATTATTATTCTCATATCGAGTAAATAAAGTCCCTTAAGCATTAATGAATTTCGCAGCTCATCGTGGAAACCTTACAGGACAGGTAAATTGTCAATTATTACCAATTTGTGCAAAATGACTGCAATTATTACTGAAACATGCACCACACCTGGGATTCCATGTGGCAACGGCAATGAGCCACAATGATTCAAGCAATCTCAAGACAGTGATTACGCATTATTATTATTACTAGCAAACTTACCCATCTACGATGGGTGATAAAATACGGGTGCAGAAGTGAAAAATTTATATGTACTATTTGTTCAGCAATATTAAAATAAGGGCGATTTTTATACATACCTACTACAGAACCTCTTTGTACACAATATTATCAGTTTGTCCACAACTTAATTTCAAGTTGGCAGAGTCAGTTGCTCTGCTCATCGCCACATACAGTTGGCCATGCGTGAACATGGGTGACGGCAGAAAACACCAACACTATCCAAAGTCTGGCCCTGCGACTTGTTTGCAGTGAATGAGAAGGCCAGGTTGATGGGAAACTGCCTGCGCCGTAACTGGAACGGAAACTGCTTGTCCGAAGGCATCAGAGGAATTCGGGGGATGAACAGACGTTTGCCGGTGTGAGGGCCCATTGCTATCACTGCTTTGATGACGTGGGAGTTTAGCTCCATAACGGTGTACCTTGTTCCATTGCAATGTCCATTGACAGGATCGAAATTCCGAAGCAACATTACTGGGCAGTACTTCTTCAGCGTTATTTTGTGCACTGGCAGTCCCGATGGATTTAAGTTATTCAAAAAATCT
>NC_087221.1:29660697-29705697 GCF_015104395.2 Macrobrachium nipponense | reverse complement strand
CATTTTTCTCTATCCTTCGTAAATTGTGAAACCGAATGACAGCCTCATCTAACTCATAAACATAAATAAGAATGGCGCGGTAGGTGACGGGCCACTAAAGCGATACTATGGAACATAAAATATGTTCGTAATAAAAATTTTAAATCTGAAACGATCTTCATATGTCGAATTAGACCCATAATCTCAATGTAAAGGAAATGAAATTCTTTGCGAACATCAATACCTTGTTTTATTACGCAAATTGCCGTAGGTCTTGCGCCTTTATCAGTAACGTCGAAACTATGGTTGTTATAAGTACAAGTGAAACTCTTGTAGCTAACATAAAAATACAGTTCCACATTCTATAAGTACTTCACCTCACTATAGGTCGTGGTATCAAATATGGAATTCGCAACAAAACCAGATTTATGAAAAATAATAAATATTCAGTTAGATTCAGTTAGAAAAAGTTCGTAACACCAACAGGCACACACTCAAAGCCTTTTTGTGAACCAAAACACCTGAATGTTTGTTCACGAATATGTTTTCCCACTGAAAACACGAAAAATACTGCATTGGTAGAGCAGGTTGTATTAGAAAAATACTGTCAAAATCTGAATAAAAACGAATGGCGTAGAACGTTTCATTTTGCGATTTCTCAACTTCAATTAACGTTGTCCAAAGGTTAGAATATTCGTTATTGTGAATATTTTGCGGACGTTTCCGCAGATCTTTTTTTTTTTTTTTAATTTTGAATGTAACGGTGTTTGTATAATTAATATTGCCTTGCACTGCGACAAGGGTTGCGTGATATGAAAAATGTTCCTAACATATTTTCTATTTTCTTTTCATTAACGTTTGTATGCGCTCGTAATAGTGGACATACTTTTGCATATACATCATATATATATATAATATATATATATATATATATATATATATATATATATATATATATATATATATAAAATGTAGCACGATGGGATACGTACTTGAGAAGATATATATATGTATATACATACATATGCATTTATGTATATGCAAGTGTGTATGTATGTATGTATAGCCTATATATATATATATATATACATACGCGAGTGTGTATGTATATATATATTATGCATGTGTGTAAATATAGGTGTATTTATATATACATTATATAAAACACAAACAAACAAAAACAATAGCAGATCTACTGACAAGTGAAGTTAAGTAGTGATGGATTTTGACTGGCTTCCGGAAAAAAATGGCTGATTTCGGAAAAAAAAAAAAATGGCTGATTTCGGAAAAAAAAAATGGCTGATTTCGGAAAAAAAAAAAAATGGCTGATTTCGGAAAAAAAAAAAATGGCTGATTTCGGAAAAAAAAAATGGCTGATTTCGGAAAAAAAAAAATGGCTGATTTCGGAAAAAAAAAATGGCTGATTTCGGAAAAAAAAAAATGGCTGATTTCGGAAAAAAAATGGCTGATTTCGGAAAAAAAAAAATGGCTGATTTCGGAAAAAAAAACGCGCGCGCGTGCACGCATACAGACACAAACACATATGTGACAGCCGAGAAGACTTCTCCATAGATATTTCGAAATCAGCGCTTGGTGATGAACATCGTAAATATGTACAGTTCATAAAATTTCGTTTTTGATAAAGCCCAGGAGTTGATGAATGAATGTTTTTACTCCGCTGACTATTTTTGAAGAAATAGCTAACTAATATTTGAATCGTTTTTGAAGATCGGTTCTATGATAGGCATTCTAGCGAGTTATGCAAAGAATTTGTTCATATCAAATTCCTACATTCCACATGAGAATAATATTCGTTCGTTGTTTTTCTGATATATGGAATGTTTTTAAGGCAGAGAGAGAGAGAGAGAGAGAGAGAGAGAGAGAGAGAGAGAGAGAGAGAGAGAGAGAGAGTACTAAAAATATTCTACAAGCAAAAATATATATTGGATTTTTCCTTCGTTTCCCAGTCTCTGACAAATCATTTTACAAGTTTGTCTCTCTCTCTCTCTCTCTCTCTCTCTTCTCTCTCTCTCTCTCCAAACAAAACGTATACAAATATATATATATATATATATATATATATATATATATATATATATATAGATATATAATTATGCTTGTGTGCGTATTATGCAAATTACATAACTGCACTGATTATACATAAGTATCATACTATCGACAGCAAACGTAATAAATGGCATAATACGGAAAACAAAAAATTCTGTTTTGTAAGAAGCGGTTGATACGAATATACATTTGAACTGGTATTATTTTGATGGTCTAACATTACATAATAATTATTCAAAAAATTATACATGCTCTAGATCTCCACTTCGCAAAAGAGAAAATGAATGAAATATATGATTGTTTAAAACAGAATTTTGTTCGGGGCCGCACTCTGGGGAGAAAAATATACATTAGTTTAGAACTCTTCCCTTTGTTATATAAATGATTATGCTCCCAGCGGTATTGAAAATTGTAATAGACCTCCAATTTATTCAATTAATAGTTCATTTACGCTTATCTTTTGATATTTTTTTCAAGAGTGAAACGTTTTTCACTGAATATTTTTGTCATGATTTCGGGTACTGTTTTTCCGCATGTTTATGCTATGACGATTTTTCCTGCGTATGGTGAAACTCATAATATATGTGGAGCAATATAAATTATTATCTGTGCAAGCTTCAAAACAGCTATGATCACCGACATGAATGCACACACACACACACATTATATAATATATATATATATATATATATATATATATATATGTATATATATATGTATATATCTATATAAGAAGTTATAATCCTGACAGAAAAAGACACCGGTAATAAGTTACTGGATGTATCTGCAAATAGTAAATAGAATATAAACTACAATGTTCAAGTTACTGCAGTAACTCGTGTATGTATATATGGATATAACTTCTTCTTCTTTCACGCCGTTATCCCTACATTAAGGGGTCGGTTCTGACTTGCCTTCTCCACTGCCTTCTATCAAAGGCATCATCCTCCACCATCATCAGGCATGGCTTATTGTTTGGCAAAGGGGTTTTTACAACAGCATGCCTTTGCTGTCATCAACCACAGTTATTGGCGGTGGGCCTTGCCTTTGACTAACAAGTTCACCTGCAAGGCAGCAGATTCCACAGTTATCTGGGGTGGACGTAGCCTTTTACTAAAAAGTAAGACTGCAAGGCAGCAGTTTCCACAGTTATTGGCAGTGGGCATAGCCTTTTACGAAAAAGTACGACTGCAAGGCAGCAACTGTACTTTTAGTCGCCTTTTACGATACGCAGGATCTACGGTGGTAGTATTCTTACACCCCTACCACAGGGTCAGTATGTATGGATATATACGAGTGATTATATATATATATATATATATATATATATATATATATATATATTACAAAATAGCGTGTGACAACAGAAGAAGCTAAGGTCACAGTACAAATAAAAATAAGTAATACCCACTTTACTATTCCCGTGACCTTAGCTGAATAGTATATGTATGTCGTAAATAATATGTATATATATATTAATATATATATATATATATATATATATATATATATATATATATATATATATATATATTATATATATATATATATATATATATATATATATATATATATGTGTGTGTGTGTGTGTGTGTGTGTGTGTGTGTGTGTGTATTATATACTCAAATTTCCATGCTAATAACTGGTTCGAAATGAAATGGCACAAGTACCTAAGTGAGTCCTGCAAGCACACAAGATGTCGAAGCATCAACGTTCGAAGTACAGTATTTCCGAGATAAAGTTCAATATTTTGACGGCCTCCGAGAGAGCTGCAAGAATGATAACTGGTCTGCTACACTGCAAATTTGATTTGAAACAATTGGAACCTATATCACATCAGTTTTTAAAAAAATCTTATGAAACAACAGTTAAAAAGTCAAGTCCCTTTTATACCAATGTGACCAAATAGGAATGTTTTGCATAAGATAATACATGAAGGAACAAAATCTCTCTCTCTCTCTCTCTCTCTCTCTCTCTCTCTCTCTCTCTGTGCCTGTCTGTCTCTCTAAAAAAGAATACCGTTCTAAGGAATGGGAGGCCTAAATCATATTTCATTGCCACTGTAATAACCCAACCGTATTACAGCACTGTAAATACCATTTGCGAACTTCCTTTGCATTAACAGCAACCTGTCTGCACCGGCTACTCCGATAATTAGTTTTGCTGGAATTTGTTCGCTGCCAGACATCACATCTTCTCTAAGTATTCCTTTTCTTTAAGTTGTTTTATGATTGATCGTATGCAGCTTTTAATTCACCCATATCGCTGACATTCTTTGTGTATTCACTATAAACCCACACATATATTTACATATATGCGTGTGTGTATATACACACACACACACACACACACACACACACACACACACACATATATATATATATATATATATATATATATATATATATATAGAGAGAGAGAGAGAGAGAGAGAGAGAGAAACAATAACCGTACCAAATATATAAAAGTACCTAACGGACTAATCAAGAGTTATTTAATAACAAAAGCCGTACCATCAAGAAATGGACTCCCGCGTGAATAAAAAAAAAACGCCACTTTTCCACATCTATATATGTGACAGCTTTTTCGGAATGCGGCAGGAAGGAAAAAAAAAAGACATATTTGATAAATGGCACTGCACTGGGTGTTTGACAGGGAAAAGTAATTGGCTCGTTATATTGGGGAAAGAGATGGAGAAGTCTGTAAGAGGATGAGGGGAAATTGAGTCGGGAGTAATGTGGAAATGCTGCCTCGAGGGAGAAGGGAATGTAATATGGTTTATTCTTATGTATCCTCTACTTGAGAGATTTCCTTTACCATAATTCTAAACCTTTCTTCTTTTTCACAGCTGGTTTCTGGAAGTTTTATCACTCTAGTTATTGGCTAGTCTTTTGGGATGAGAACGCAGGACCCTTTTGGTTTTGCAGTGTTAAGACCGCAAGTGATCAGCTATTTAGGTGAACTTAAACACAGTTCGAATTGGGTCCTCAAGCTGGTGGGGTTAGTGTCTAACGCTAAAATTACGAGTACCTAGATATATTCATGTATATAAACATAATATATGTGTGTGTGTGTGTAAGTACGGTCATTCATTGAGATACTGCTTGTGCCAGTATATTAAAAAGATTATTTATTACCGTTTAAAATATTAATTCCTCTACTGTGCCCTATAAGTATTATATATGAAAAATGTTCCCTTAAAGGATGATATTATAATGTTCAAACAATCGAGAGCCTATTGCAACAAAACGAAAGCTCAAAGAAAAATGTACTTCTAAAGGGTTTTCATCTGTATTGCATATAATCATAGGACTCAGTTTCATTAACAAAACGAAAATAGTAGCGTTACCTAAGCCAGCATTAGTCCACAGGTGAACCGCTGCAAAAATACGTGAGTTACTCAGGGTAAATACAGACTGTAACGAACGGTTCTCTATAGGATAGAAGGTAAACATACCTTGTTTACACTCCAACTTTGTTAAGCAATTTTTTTTGTCCGAAATTACGTTCCGCCGGATTTCGTAAGCGGCGTTGGGGCCAGTGATATAACATTTAGATTTTTGATAACGACATTGGATTCAGTATTGTTAAGGTACTATACAAACTGTATTATTAATCATTTCATCAGCATCCTTATCAGTGTTACTATCATTATACGTGAGAACAAAACATAATAAAAATAAAAAATTCAAATATGTCAACAGGCTATATAGTACATACATACATTCTTACTAAAATCATAATTCTGCAAAGAATTATATTATTATAAATGACAACAGACCTCATTTCGCTTTACAGCTGATTTGTATTGCTGAACAGTTACCATACATCACTTTGTTAAAGAACATGAAACCATCAGATCGCGTTTGGTTCCTGGGAAAATGGGACTGGACAAAAAATAAAATAAAAACTAACTATGTCGTCCTTCGTAATTTGTTCAGTGGTCAATTTGACCCCACAATATTGCTTGCCCAATTAAGAAGCTTAAAAAGAAGCCAAACCTCTGATTGGCGAATCGTTGAAAAAAATATCAGCGACTGAACGTTTGCATAACCTAAGCTGAAACAATTTATTCTAGTTCATGGTACAAACTACTAATATCTAAACTGACAACAAAATATCTTCACACTGACAATAAGCAGACAATTGTTAGAGATATCGTAAGTGAAAAACATGAACTGAATGCTATGGGCAGTTTTCGAACATAACGTATAATGAAAAGAGATAAATTCTTGCTGGATATTTTATGTTTTGCAAAGAATAAAAATTACGCTCGGACATTTAAACAATGTACTGGTTTATTGTAAAGTAACGAAAAACATGTGCCATTTACCTTTGGATATTACACATCACTTACAGTTTTCATTACGTGGGCAAAGCACTATAATTCTACTTCTGTTGTGTTTTTCGTTAAAAATTCTAATTCGGTTTCTATGCTTCGTTTATCCTGGCATCTACTTCCTATATTTATCTTATCAATACGCTCAATTCATTTTTGTTTGATTAGAATCAGAATTTAGGGTGAGGTTCTTATTACTCTTCTATTTTCACATTTTAGGTATTTTACGGTTGGAAACTTGCCGGGTTCATGCTGAATGACAACAACAACAACAACAACAACAACAACAATAATAATAAAATAATAATAATAATAATAATAATAATAATAATAATAATCAATCATTCACAGTTGCCCTTTATCTTTCGATTTCTTACTTTGCTGGAAAGTTACAGATTACGCAACCTAAATAAACAGTTCTATACTCAGACACAAACACAAACATTTATATATATATATATATATATATATATATATATATATATATAGTATATATATATATATATCATATATCATATATATGTATATATATAAACATATACACGTACATATAATAGCAAAAAGTACACCTGGACTTCTCTATTTCTTCATACTTTTTCGGATACGCTTGCCACAACAAAACCCCGACTTCGAAATGAAGAAAACCCAGCTTACAGTCATGATATTCGAACTCATGAACGATGGCTTTGACTGAGGATAATGTAAAACACTGGCCCACTAAATGATATGTCTAATCAGCTCAAGCATGTCATATCTGTCGAATCCAGAGACATTTTGCCAGAGCTGGAATACCCCCTTCCTCACCGTCATTGTAGCATAGTGTGTTTGCCTATATTTATTTAAGGCTGAAACACACACACAAATATATAAATATATATATATATATATATATATATATATATATATATATATATATATATATATATTTTGTCACACAGTTTTAGTACGTTTATGAATGAAAAAGAAAAAAGTTAACAAATCTAAGTGGACATTACAAATGCTTATATGTCTGGTAAAGATGACCTGTTCATATTATATATATATATATATATATATATATATATATAAAAATATATATATATATATATATATATATATATATATATATATATATTAACGGGAAATTAATCTCGTTATTTATTTGGTAAACGTGTAACTCGAGCGTCAGGCAAACCAACACACGATCTCTCTCTCTCTCTCTCTCCAAGCGACCAACGGCTCGCGATCTCTCTCTCTCTCTCTCTCTCTCTCTCTAAGCGATCCCTCTCTCTCTTTCTCTCTCCACCTCTTTCTCTCCATTCTAACAGGTAATCAAAATAAGAGGCGAAGTTATATAGAAAATAACTATTTATTTAACAATGGAAAGTTAATCAATCAAGTCTAAATCAAGTCTCACAGACTAACTTAACTCAGTTGCCCACCCCCCCCAACATTAAAATGTCTAAAACAGTAATTCGTCACACTAATTGTCTATTCTCCCATCGGGACCCTCTGTCCCCTTAAGACTCTAGGCCCCCCTTTGCCAGAACACATAGTTCCTCGCCAGAATCGTCTGTTTCAAAGACACAAGAAACATACTTGTAAGTACACATAAGTTTAAAGGCAAAGTTAATAAAATGGAACATCTTACAAAATATCAAACAAGCCATTCCTTTGGCTAAAGTAATTCAACTTGGCTAAAGTAATTCAACTCACCCATGCAGCCGGAATATCTCACTCACTAACAAATAAACACTTAGGCACTGCCATCGTAGCTTTGCCTTTCTCCCTCGGATCTCTATGCAAGTCTCCCCATAGACTTGTCTAGAGATACATTAAGAATAGAAGAGGCGCACACGCACATACGAACGCACATTTCGTTAACGCCCCATGTTACTGGTCGCAGCCAGTTTCCGAAAGGCACTTTGAACAAAGACCCATGAACTGACATAACTACAGGACGAAACGTTGACTCGCCTAACTATGCAGTTTCATATTACGCCACCACAGAAATCATTTATCAGCTTTTCTCAGGTCGTTGCTTCGGCTCTGTTCTCTGCATTCCAAAAAGGTCACAACGAACACATTGGCAATATATCATTAATTATAACCCTAGGACTTACATAGCTCGGCCAAATAACACTAGAATTTTCTCTCATTTTGGATTCTTGAATATCCCTCTTTGTCTGCAACTTCCTGAACAGACTGAAACATGCTGTAGGAAGAAGGACGGCCTCCCTAATTGTAGAAGGCTTCTAACGGCTTCTGCAGATCCCCAAAAGCTCTGTAGAACTCTGTAGAACTCTCGTAATCACCATGGACAAACGACAGCAACCTCTCTGCACGGCTGGTGGACGTCTTGCTAGCGTTGGGGAACGACTTTTATGGTGTGTTAGTATGTCAGTCAAGTCATCGGTCAATCCAAGAAAATTAACCCCAGACATACTGCTTCTATCAAACAATGATCTCAAAATGTCAGAAATACTAACTGAACGTCTCCCAATTAACTCCATTTAATATGACCACTAAATCATAAGTCATTATCATAACTCTCAAAGGAAAAAACATATCAAGTTCTCTAACTCAATTCTCCAAACTCACACATCAGCACACAATCCAAAAACTCACAGCAACCCCATGGACTTCTGCACTCACATTTCAAACTCGAATGTTCTCATAAGTAAAAAAAAGGAAAAAAAAGACAATGAACCCAAGGGAAAAAAAAATCACGTAACACGCCCAGACCCAAAAATGTTCTCTCAAGCTCTGATATTACAGCAACTCACAAAATCAGTAAAAATCTCCAATGTTTTAATAGCGAAAACCCCTTTACTGCTCATATAATTAATTACAATGAGACTTAATGTCAGACTCCCATTTATATAAATAACAACCCCGAAAAAGTACATCTCCCGATAAATTACATCACCCGTCCAAAAAGAAATGCTATTTAAAGCTCAATCCCCAATTACATCTCTCATAGGAAAAAAAAAGAAAAAAAAGATAATCACAAGTAAACTTCCCAACCACAAAACACATAATATATGCATAATATACATAACCCCCGCATTTTTCCCCAAGAAATGCCCCATGTATAGTTACGGAATTTTCTGTCATAGCAACTTTTATCGACCGACATGGCCAGAAAGCAAACTCTTACACATGCGCTTTCGTGAAATGCTATTGTCAACATTTCCAGATATTGCAAAAACTCTGAGCAATCACTACTAAAGGAAAAGGAACCAGCACAGTGCTTGTCAGCAGAAAAATCCACCTGCGGCACAAAAAATGTCTAGTCAGACACACAAGTTTGGAAACTCATGATTCTATAGAAAAAGGTCTAACTGACACGAAGTAAGCACATTTCACAAAATTAACTCCAGGATATGACTAATGTGTTCAAAAATTTGTCTTAAAGATGTATTCTCTCACCTATTCGGGATAAAAAAGGTTACGATAAACTCGTAATGCAGAAATTATATGCCTCCAAAAATAATACACTTGTGAACATAAAAAATGCACAACATCTCCAAATAGTCATGAAACCAAAAAGAAAGAACCACAGAAATCTTCTCTTGGCTCGAAAAAACAAAACTCCCATAACCACAAAAAAGGGTCACCCGCCAAAGATTAATTCTAAATCCATACATAAATATGTGACACCATATTAATAATAACACCACTCCGGTGATAAAAATATTTCCTCCATTTGGTTAGAAACCACCCCCCATAGCCACATGTTAATAAAAAAAACCACCACTCCAGGAATAAAAAATATTCACCTCTGTTTTGGCAAATAAAAATATTTACTTCTATTTCACCAATAATTCCATGTGGAATAAAACAAGGCTCCAAAAAATATATCTCCAAGCGGGAAAAAATGAAATCCCATCTCCAAAAAAAATGTGCACTCAAAGCATCCAGCCGACCCACTCACAAATATTGCCCAATATATCTCCAAAAATGTGTCTCCATTTGCAACAAAAATGGCTGCAAAATAATTGAACTAAACATAGCTCTCACCACCATTGGCAAATATCAAATGGCCAAAAATATATCTCAAATATATTATATCTCAAATTACAACTCCAAAATAATATACCTCCAATTATATCTCCAAAATAATATATCTCCAATTCTCCAGAGAATAACTCAATGTTATAGTAAAAAACTATAAACTCTCTCCTTAGCATAATTGCTGAAAAAGGGCAAAAACTCGGCAAATAAAAACTGTCAAGGAAATTCTAGAAAAAATCACCAATGTGCCACAACTCATTATAACAGAACTCCAAATTCAGTGTCTAAGCAAAGACTTCTCCATATGCACTACGACATAGGCCACTAGAAACTTAGCCAAGTTTCCTATCTCTGGCAAAGTTGTCACAAATACAACAAATGTATTGTGCAAGAAACTCACAATTTCTGGAACACAAATATCCAGAAAAAAATGTAGTGTCATTACGTATGCATAAAAAAAAAATGCAAAAAAATTCTCCCATATATTTCTCTGCAGCATCAAATAGCTGAAAACACAAACACGTTCCCGAACAATGACTCTAAGTCGCGAACTGAGACATTAAAAAAAAATATTCACACATACTGGAAAGAAAAAATAAATTCAAATTCACCCTTGATAAAAAAAAAATTGTGTCAGCGATGGCTAACTTCCAAAAAAGGAGAAAAGAAAAATCAACGGCATTGTTAACTATCCCCCGTGACTCACGTATGTCAAGCAATTATCTGCTGAACTCATAAAAAAGAAAAACAAAAATAATGTGTAGTTAGTTCCTCCCAAATTCAAAAAAGATTACAGCACCCACGTATTAGTAAAAATAAAAAAAACAGCATCAGAAATATCATTATCAGCAATATCACAAAAAATTGCTATCACAATCACCAGTACTAGTATAAAAAAACATCACCAATATTAATGCTTATCCATTCTCCAAAAATTCAGCACAAGATTCACCAAAAGTTCAGCAAGATTCAACACAATTCACCAAGATTCAGCCAGATTCATCACTCATGAATTACTGAAATATTCTCCAAAGTTACAAAAACTCAACAAATAACTAACCCCAAGATTTCTCCCAATAATTCAAGATAATAATTCTCCATAATATAATTATTTGTAATAATCATAAAATAATCTCCCATGAAATATCTCAAATCTCTCGTAAAACAAGTCAAGTAATGATAAATTTACTTAAGCAACCCTCCCGTAAAATATCAAGTAATAATAACAATTATTAATAATAATAACAATTCTCCATAGTAATAATTCTCTTGCAAATATCTCAAGTAAGGGTGCAATTCAAATAGCATACACCAGTATTGCCAAACCCCATGATATCAATCAACACCAGATGCAACACCAATCATCGGCATTTTAAAGTAATCTCTCCAACACAATAAAAAATAAGAATAATAATAATCTGTCCCCATTATATTTGTGTCTTCCAAAGAATAAGGAAAACTTACACCACATCCCATGCATGTCATTTACTTTTCTCTTCATCCACGAGAAAGAAAATCTCTTTTCTAAAAAAAAACCCTACGGGTATCTCACTTCATCTTGGCATTGGAAAATCATTTTCAAGGACAAATTTGTCTCTCAACACCCGAAAAAGAAAAAAAAGGAAGGAGTTCACCCACACTGAGAAAAAACATAGTTTCTCCCCCCACTGAGCATTGAAACACCCCTCAGTCAAGCGATAGAACACTCCCCCTTGAACAGTGTCTGAGTATCCCCCGAGGTATGTACCAGTAGTAGTAGCAGTACCCTCCCATGCAATATCCCCCGAGGCAGGCCATCAGTCGCCTTCCCCTGCAATGCCTCCCTGCGCCGGTTTGCAGAAATTTGCTGAGCCTTGCGAGAATGGGTGGGCGCTTTGTCTTCAAGAAAATGCAATACAAGCACAGTTCGCATGCATGAAAAATATTCATATGCGCTCACAAAGACGGATGCGTCTTTTCTAAACACGCGGCAACAAAGAAAACACGCCACTTTCTGCTACTATGGGGAAAGAAAAAAAAAAAGTGACACCTTAAACCGGTCCCATTACACTGAAAAAACCCTCCCCCAAGATCCCAAACTGATCTTCAACACTCACTACTTCATAATGAGAACAAAAACTCGGAATTCGCGCAGGACACTCCAACAACACACACGGATCGTCTCGGGATGCACTCCATATCACACACAAAAGTCACACTGAGAGTGGCATCTGCTACGAGGCAGACTCCCTGGGAAAAATGCTGAGTCCAATTCAATTCTCTCCTCAGCACCACATCCTCACGGATCGATATTTCTCTACCCCTTTCACTTAGCAACTGAAATCTAACAATTTAATAATTTTCCACAATCCCCTCTATATTTAACTGGTCACCTGTCTCTTCATTAGCGTACCCAGGCATAAAAAAAAAACTCTTTTACCCTGCCACCAAATCTGTTAAAGGGATATTAATCTCGTTATTTATTTGGTAAACGTGCAACTCCAGCATCAGGCAAACCAACACACAATCTCTCTGTTACGAACTCCCTTTAGGAGGAAGACGTAACTGGTTCTTTTATTTTAATCTTAAATCCAGTGACAAAACAAATCAGTATGAGCGAGGAAAATCAGAAAGACACAGGCAAAAATTTTCACAATATTTATTACACAATAAATATACGTACACTGATGGCTCACAAAAAGTAATAAATAGACAAAACACAAAATGCCATCAAATAACTCAGAGAGTCACCTATAACTAAAGCTAAACCCTACTCATAGAGAAGAAACCAAATCTTAATCTAATAAGGGCGGGACCCCAAATAATTTACCCACCACGCTAACCTATTACTAAATAGAAAGGAAAGAAGTGGAAAGGACATACAAAAAGAAACAATAATCCTACCTAAATCATAACAATCTAAACCTTAATTATTACTATCAAACACTTTAGACCATATAATTACACACACTTTAGGGTGTATCTAAAAATACACACAGATTGGGTCCTATGACACAGACCCAGTACTAATACAGACGAGTCCATATATCGCTCAAAAAATGCAGTCACAGAACGTCACTCCCATCAGAAGAACTGCACTTCAAAACCGTTGGTGGATACACACACTTTAGTCTAAGGCTCGCCAAAGATACAGGGGATGTTCCTCTTACCTGAGAGAAGACACCCTACTTGCTCCAACAAGGCCACTCTGGTGCTGATACAGTGGATACATCCATGAAAGACGAAAAAGGCTCTCGAGTCCAGAACCACACACAACTGCAAACGCCAAGATTTAAGCCAGTAGGGCCACTTAAATCACAGTTGCACGTCGTACTCCCACATGTAGCTTCACATGCATACTGCATCGGCCTTTCACATTAAGCAGCAGCTCAATGACAGCAGATGTTGTTCTCAAGAGAACAAGCGAGAAATCTTCAGAATAGGAAGTTATATATGTATAATCCACAACAGCAGACAGATCAGCAGCTCCAGAGTCCTCAACGGCCTTGAACAACTCTAGAAAACTTTGGGAGAGTCACAAGTCACCTCTCCTTACCACACTCCCAGTCACCATAAAGAAAAATAAACAGAGTTTACAAATTTGGCAAGGAAGCAAAAACACTGAGGAAGGCCGCACTTCAAACTGCACTCAATAGATGGCGCACAAAACTTAAGCTTTATTTCAACAAAGCAAATTAACAGTACATTTAACCAAAATGTATACTAACGTAAAACAAATAGCAAAATACCTAACTTAACTTAGTTTTACAAAATTGCAAACAATAGAAAAATAAAAGCCATCAGTGCAAAAAGGCAAAACAAAGATTTTACTTTAAAATTACGTTTTTTACCGACCTGGCCTGACACTTCCTCCCTCAAAAAAAAAAAAATAAATTTGACTAAACAGGAAAATTAATTTTTTTTTTTTCTTTTTAACCTTAAGAAAATATATGGTAAAGTAAACATGACAAGCATAAACACTCACACTAGGACTACTTAAATCTAACTGGTCCCCCCCACCCCCCCCTAAAAAAAAAAAAAAAATAAAAAAAAACAGGGAACTCCGGGATTGCACATAAAAATAAGCAAAAACAACCTTAGGATACATTAATAGCCTATACCCATCTGAAAAAGAAATTGAAAATCAGGAACGGCATAACTGCCAACACTTCACATCCTAGAAAGTGCATCGGGATCTTGTTGTCCACTCCTTTTATATGTTGGAAGACCAGGTTATATTCCGAAGGAGAAGTGCCCATCGCAGAATCCTTTGATTCGCTCCCTTCATCTATTTATGAACCACCAGCGGTTATGGTCCGTCAACACTTCAACCTGGAAAGAACTGGATAAATAAATAGAAAAATGGGATACGCTCTTCACCAGAGCCAAAGCTTCCTTCTCTATGGTAGAGTATTTTCTTTCAGCCGGGAGTAACTTTTTACTGAAATAAGATACAGGGTGCATTTCCCCCTCATCATCTCTCTGAAACAGAACTCCTCCAAATGCCCACGTCACTGGCATCCACTGCCCAAAATAAAAGTTTTATTAAAATTGGGAGCGCTAAGAATTGGTTCAGAGACTAATACCGATTTCAAATTAGAAAAGCTTTTTCACACTCTGTACATCCACTAAAACTTAGTGTTCTTTTTCAAAAAGAGATTAGTTAAATTTAAAGGCTGGCGATGTCAGCAAAATTCTTCAAAGGAACCTCCTATAATACCCCAACATACCAAGAATTTTGCGGACACCCACGGACATTAACACAACGGTTGAGGAAGGTTGGCTATAACCTCAATATTAGCATGTTTAGGAGCAACCTTCCCCAAACCAACCTCATGACCAAGATAGGTCACTACAGCCTTACCAAACTCACACTTATTGATATTTACAACCAAACCAGCCTTTCGTAAAAAAAACCTGAAACAGTTTTTCTTAACCTTTCACATGGTTGGGGTTTTTCCAGTCCTGACTGTATACCACCAAGTCGTCAATATATATTTCGGTACCACCCTCCAGCCCGCATATCACCCTATTCATAAGGCGCCTGGAACGTACAAAGCTGCATTTTTTAAACCAAAAAAAAGGCATCACCTTACATTCATACAACCCCATTTGGGGTGACAAATGCCGAAATCTCACGGGCCCTTGTGAGACAATGGCACCTGCCAGTAACCCTTCAATAAGTCTAATTTAGTTACAAACTAAAACTTGGCATTCCCTATGCCGGTCTATTAAATCTTCAATCCGGGGAAGGGGAAGAGGGAAACTGTCACTCTTGGTTTACCTGATTAACTCTACGGTAGTCAACACACATTCTTAATTACCGTCAGGTTTCTTTACCAGAACTATAGGAGAAAACTCCACGGACTTGAGCTGGGTTGAATAAGATCATTGTCCAGCATATACTGTCCACCTTCTTCTCAACTACTTTGGCTTTTTCTGGGTTCAGGCGGTAAGGAGCCTGCTTTACTGGAACGAGCGTCACCTACCTCAATATCATGTTCAAGCCATGAAGTAAGCCCTGGAGTCTCTCTAAACACTTCTGGAAAAAGACTTTATCAAAACATAACATGTCTTTTTTATCTTCAATGGACTTCATCCAGATGCTCCAACAAAACATTAGCCTTATTAAAATTTTCAACATTTGCTCTTATATTCTCTACAGATAAATTCTCTACAGATACATGGTTATCAACATTATTATTAAATACAGTAGCTAGAGGACATGGTATTTCATAAACAATATTTAATGGATCTGGATTTCTACCTTCATATTTCTTTAATCTATTAATGTGAAAAATTCTTACTCTTTCTAGTAGACCTGGAGAATCTAATTCATAATTAACGTCAGACACCTTTCTTATTACCGTTCCATGGACCTTTACTCTGGGTTTTCAGAAAACTATCAGGTCCATATCTAAAACCAGAACCAGATCTCCAGATTCGAAAGAACGACTTACTGCCTTGGCGATCATAGAATGCTTTCATACAAGCCTGGGAAGCTTGCAAATTATCCTGGGCAAACTTCCAGGCACCACTCATTTATTTTTCAAATTAGATAAAAATATATTTAATTTTGAATTTGTTTTCGTCCCCCAATCAACACTTCAAATAACACTTCCAAAAGACCTCGAACCTCATGACCATAACACCCAATCTGAAAGGAGAAACACCAGTAGATTCATTTGGGTGAGTTCTTAATGCAAATAATGCATAAGGTAGTTCCTTATCCCAACTACTCTCCCTTTCGTAACAGTACTTACCAATTATACTTTTTTAAGGTTGGTGGAACCTTTCCACAACCCCTTGACTTTCGGGATGATATGGGACACTGGTGATGTGCTGAATGGCCAGTTCAGCACACCTGTCCTGAAAGTACTTGGAAGTAAAATTAGTACCCACCGGCGATCTGATTGAATGGTACAATAAGGTAACCCATAACGACAAAAATATTCTACTAACTTCTCCCAGACAGCTTTTGACGTAACTTTCCTAAGAGGAAAGCCTCTGGGAACCGAGAAGCCCTATCCCATCACAGTTAATAAATACATATATCCCGATTGGGTTCTAGGTAAAGGACCAACAACATCAATGACAATCTCTGCAAATGGTTCACCAATTACAGGGATGGTTTTAACGGAGCCTTTCGCAATACCTGATTGGGTTTACCCATGACCTGGCACGTCTCACAAGTTCGCAAAAAAGAAACGTTTTATTAATCACCTTCTCATATTAGGCCACCAAAATAGCTTGGTTAATCTCTACAAAACAAAAGTTTTTGTTACACCAAAGTGTCCCGAGAAAGGATCCTCATGAGCTAACTGCAGCAATTCGTCTCTGAATTGTTTAGGTTACTAAAATCTGCTTATGGTACTCAGAAGATTCCATAAGAGCAGAACGGCTTAATCTATACAATAATCCTCTCTCTGATACAAAACATGGCTTTTAGAAACAAACTCATCCCCCTCAGTTATTTCCACATCAAATTCATCATGCTGAGGCTCTTATAAAATCAACCCTATTCCATGCTCTAACTACCTTACTACTACTATCACTACTTCCTACAGACTCGAGCCTTCCTACTGCTACATCTACTTGTACAGGATCTAAATGTAAATCCTCTCCGTCCATCAAGAGTTACACCCTTTTCTTTGGGAGCGGGAGTAGTTGCCCAGCATTTACAGCAATTGGTAAGTTATTTACGGTTTAAATGGGGAAACAATTCTTGTCCCTCCTACATTACATAAGTCATTTCCTAGGATACCATCTATCCCAGGAATAGGTAGTTTATCAACAATGGCCAGATTAATATTCTTTACAACAACCCAATATGTCAATCTCTCCTTCAACCACAGGAGCCAGACACACAGTTGTCAAGGAAAACACTTAAAACCAAAATAAAAAAACATAGTTAGTGATCTTCACATTAAGAGGTAACCTACTTCTCAACAATAAAGATCGAGCAGCACCTGTGTCCCCTCAAAAATTTGACATTTATAACTTCCTCCTCAAATCTCAGCTTACCTGGCCGAAATATACTTATTAAATGACAGTCACATGGGGAATAGGCTTTCTCTATTTATTACCTTTTTACCATTTTCTTTCATTCTCTACAGAAATGTTGAGAAGCCTTAACTTGATTCACCAAAAGCAATGGGAGAAGTAGCCTGCCTCTGTAAATAATTCTGACGAGGCAGCACCTAGCCTGGGTATGTCCCTGTCTTGTTACACCAGTAACAGGTTTCTACTACTTCCCACACTACTAGTTATAGTACGACTAGGATGAGCATTATCAGTTTTTTGTTTTTTTGCAAAATTCCTATTCACAAAATTACCACCGGGATTACACTTATTGGTTGATTTTGACCTGAAAATTAGATTTGTTTTAGAGTTAGCCTGAAAATTAGAATTATTTTGGTTTAAAGAACATTCTCTTCTACTCTACCCCGTCATTACCCTTGATCACAGGGAAATTACCCCTGAAGTTCTCGGTACCAACCTTATGGGTCAATATATATTCATCACTCAACTGAGCAATTCTGGGAAAAGAGGTCACTTTCAAGTCTTCTAAAATGGCACTCTTAAATCTTTAGCACAAAACGATTTCTTAAAATCTTCAATCAATATCAATTCCTTCAAGGCCGCCAAAGTAGTTACTTGGCGACTCTTGAGCCAGTCATCAAAATGCTCCTGCTTTACACGGGCAAATTCCACAAAAGTCATGTTCTTTTTGGGGTTTTGTTAAAATTCCTAAACCTCTGCCTGTAGGCCTCGGGAACCAAATCATAAGCTTTTAATATCAAAAGCTTTCACTTTCTCATAATCCCGAGATACTTGCTCCTCTATGCATTATAAACCTTCTGAGCCTTGCCCAGCAAGCGACATTGAATCAACACTGTCCAGACCTCCCTAGGCCAAGACAACCTGGAAGCAAACCCTTTCAAAGGCCTTAAAGAATTCAGGCACGTTCTCCTCAGTAACAGGTACAAGTTTTAGAGCATCCCCAAAACTAAACTTTTCCCCGGTATCTTCACGGATGGGGGTACTCACACACTTCCTACCTTGCTGGAGCTTGGCCAACTCTAACTCCATACCAAGCATTGCTCTCCTCATGTGCTCTGATTCTCTCCAACTACCTCGAACTCTAACTTCTTTAGCTCCAACATGCTCTGAAAATCCTTTACTTAGTGGCTCATTTTCCACTTTGACCGAACGAGTAGGAACAGCTGGACCAACATCATCAGTACGAGGAACTCTCTCAGTCTGACTTTTACCATCAGGCAGACTGCCGTACCCTTCAAAAATCACTCCACAGTGGGGCAGATCCTGAAAAAAGACTCAATCCCCCGGAGCCCCTTCCCTACTACATCAGACTCACTCATGCTTTCACTAATTAATTCATCAGCAGTTTGTTTAAGTTCACACAGCCTATTCTTTACCAACTTATACACATCCTTTTTCAATTCCCTATTTGTTAAAGAAATGCCTAACCACCTAGCACAAGCTTTCAGTTTTCTTTAGTCAAAGCACTCAAATACCTAACACAATCCTCAGAAGCTAAATATTCAGCAGGGTTAAACTCTACATCAGCCATAGTGAAAAGGAAAAGGAAGGTGATGAGGCACAAGAAAAATAAATACTGAAAAATCTCACCCAGAGCACAGTCTGACCACTCGCACCACCGACTGAGTTTGTCCTGGATCCTGTCACGGTCGCCAAATTTGTTACGAACTCCCTTTAGGAGGAAGACGTAACTGGTTCTTTTATTTTAATCTTAAATCCAGTGACAAAACAATCAGTATGAGCGAGGAAAATCAGATAGACACAGGCAAAAATTTTCACAATATTTATTACACAATAAATATACGTACACTGATGGCTCACAAAAAGTAATAAATAGACAAA
The DNA here is from genome assembly GCF_015104395.2 of Macrobrachium nipponense. NCBI lineage: Eukaryota > Metazoa > Arthropoda > Malacostraca > Decapoda > Palaemonidae > Macrobrachium > Macrobrachium nipponense. Next base: position 29,685,933 of record NC_087221.1, on the reverse strand, counting down.
ACACAAAATGCCATCAAATAACTCAGAGAGTCACCTATAACTAAAGCTAAACCCTACTCATAGAGAAGAAACCAAATCTTAATCTTAATAAGGGACCCAAATAAATTTACCACCACGCTAACCTATTACTAAATAGAAAGGAAAGAAGTGGAAGGACATACAAAAAGAAACAATAATCCTACCTAAAAATCACCTAAACTAACAATCTAAACCTTAATATACTATCAAACACTTTAGACCATATAATTACACACACTTTAGGGTGTATCTAAAAATACACACAGATTGGTCCTATGACAAGACCAGTACTAATACAGACGAGTCCATATATCGCTCAAAAATGCAGTCACAGAACGTCACTCCCATCAGAAGAACTGCACTTCAAAACCGTTGGTGGATACACACACTTTAGTCTAAGGCTCGCCAAAGATACAGGGGATGTTCCTCTTACCTGAGAGAAGACACCCTACTTGCTCCAACAAGGCCACTCTGGTGCTGATACAGTGGATACATCCATGAAAGACGAAAAAAGGCTCTCGAGTCCAGAACACACACAACTGCAACAAAACGCCAGATTTAACAAGCCAAGTAGGCCACTTAAATCACAAGTTGCACGTCGTACTCCCCACATGTAGCTTCACATGCATAACTGCCTTTCACATTAATGCAGCAGCTCAATGACAGCAAGAATGTTGTTCTCAAGAGAACAAGCGAGAAATCTTCAGAATAGGAAGTTATATATGTATTAGATCCTACGAACAGCAGAACAGGATTCAGCAGCTCCTAGAGTCCTCAACGGCCTTGAACAACTCTAGAAAACTTTGGGAGAGTCACAAGTCACCTCTCCTTACCACACTCCCAGTCACCATAAAGAAAAATAAACAGAGTTACAAATTTGGCAAGGAAGCAAAAACACTGAGGAAGGCCGCACTTCAAACTGCACTCAATAGATGGCGCCACAAAACTTAAGCTTTATTTCAACCAAAGCAAATTAACAGTACATTTAACCAAAATGTATACTAACGTAAAACAAATAGCAAAATACCTAACTTAACTTAGTTTTACAAAATTGCAAACAATAGAAAAATAAAAGCCATCAGTGCAAAAAGGCAAAACAAAGATTTTACTTTAAAATTACGTTACGGCCTGACACTCTCTCTCTCTCTCTCTCTCTCTCTCTCTCCAAGCGACCAACGGCTCGCGATCTCTCTTTCTCTCTCTCTCTCTCTCTCTAAGCGATCCCTCTCTCTCTCTCTCTCTAAGCGATCACTCTCTCTCTCTCTTTCTCCACCTCTTTCTCTCCATTCTAACAGGTAATCAAAATAAGAGGTGAAGTTATATAAAAAATAACTATTTATTTAACAATGGAAAGTTAATCAATCAAGTCTAAATCAAGTCTCACAGACTAACTTAACTCAGTTGCCCCCCCCCAACATTAAAATGTCTAAAACAGTAATTTGTCACACCAATTGTCTATTCTCCCATCGGGACCCTCTGTCCCCTTAAGACGCTAGGTCCCCCTTTGCCAGAACACATAGTTCCTCGCCAGAATCGTCTGTTTCAAAGACATGAGAAACACACTCGTAAGTACACATAAGTTTAAAGACAAAGTTAATAAAATGGAACATCTTACAAGATATCAATCAAGCTATTCCTTTGGCTAAAGTAATTCAACTTGGCTAAAGTAATTCAACTCACCCATGCAGTCGGAATACCTCACTCACTAACAAATAAACACTTAGGCACCGCCATCGTAGCTTTGCCTTCCTCCCTCGGATCTCTATGCAAGTCTCCCCATAGACTTGGCTAGAGATACATTACGAATAGAAAAGGCGCACACGCACATACGAACGCACATTTCGTTAACGCCCCATGTTACTGGTCGCATCCGTTTTCCCAAAGCCAACTTTGAACAAAGACCCCATGAACTGACATAACTACAGGACGACCGTTGACTCGCCTAACTATGCAGTTTCATATCACGCCACCACAGAAATCATTTATCAGCTTTTCTCGGGTCGTTGCTTCGGCTCTGTTCTCTGCATTCCAAAAAGGTCACAACGAACATATTGGCCATATATCATTAATTATAACCCTAGGACTTACATATATATATATATATATATTATATATATAATATATATATATATATATATATATATATATATATATATATAGATATATATAATAACGTGGGGGCACCGCCCCCGGTATTCACTTTGGTAACGTTAAGCCATAAGCGGTAGGCAAACTGGTAACATCTTGTCCTTCCCCTTCTCTCTCTCTCTCTCTCAGACACCGGTAATAGCCCCTCTCTCTCTATCTCTCTCTCTCTCTCTCTCTCTCGACTCGCATCCTCTCTCTCTCTCGATACTCAATCACTCTCTCTCTCTCTCTCTCTCCATCCATCTTCCCCTTCATCACCTAAGGTCACCAAATCAGAGTCGGAACTACAAAAATATATGTTTATTCAAAGTTTCTTACAGGATAACTAATGGAATGATAACTCAAAGTTCAAGTAGCTTAGATAACCCCCTGTGAAATAATAGTCTTAATCAGTAATAGTCAAACACCAATTATCTCCTCGCCAAAATATAGTCCCTTCCACTAGGACACTTAGTCCCCTCACTAGATCCGCCTGTTTAAAAGACAGGAAACACACTAGTGAGCACACACAATTGTAAAGACAAAGTCAAAAGATTAAATGAAACAGAACATCTTTACAAAATGTCAAAAATAGTCAAGCCACAAGTTTGGCTAAATCACAGTAACTCTTACCCATTGCAGCTAGAATCTCCAAGCACTTAATAAAGAAACATTGCAGATCTATCCAGGCTCTTTCTCCCCAAGGCAGCCGTCTCCATTGTTCTGCCTAATACCTGCCATTATGAACGGACAAAGCTCGTACACGTACACATGAATTCACACCCTTTGGTAACTGGTTGCAGCCAGTTTTCAAAGGCACCTTAGACAAGCTCTCATGGCACTGATATGCTTAGGTAAGGAACTTTAACATCACACCACCCAAAAAAGTCATCAGCATTCTTAAGCTGTTGCCCGAACTCTCAGTCTCCATGGGAAGTTAAAAATGATGAATCTGTACGTTCCCCCTTCTTACATATATAATACACACACATATAATATATATGCGTGTGTGTGCGTACATATATACAAATGCGCGCACACACACACACACGCACACACACACACACACACACACATATATATATATATATATATGTGTGTGTGTGTGTGTGTGTGTGTGTGTGTGTGGGTGTAATCTTTTTATTTATCATAACAATCACTGAGAAAGCAACTCATCATCGGAATTGAAACAGTCACTTAGAAGAAAAACAAGAATCCGCCAACAAGAGCAAAAAGGCACCAAGAACGAGCACCTCCCAGAAGAGAATAATAAAGGCGAGAAAGGGGGAAGGACAGTAGAAGCAGTAATGCCATTCTCTTCTCTAAAGCCAACGACGAGGTCCACGCCATATAAAAGCAATACGGCCACCCCATTCCATCACCCCCACAAATCCAAAAGGCGTGATTAAGGCGACCGTCAAAGGAGAGAGAATATGGGCGCAATGGCGTGGATGCTCGCCGAAGAACAGATCATTTTGGCTCGAGGAGGACCAGCCGATAATGATGTCCTTTGATGCATAATACTGGATGGGTGTGAAGGGAAGGGTTATTTCAGTGGGGAGAGGGGGGGGGGGGGGTTGGTTACTAGCAGTGATGGCTTGTGAAGGGGAAAGGGGCGGGATGAGGGAATTTATAAACATTTTCAGCATTAAGTGAGAATGGGTTTTTGCTTTTGTTGTTGGGATGTCACAAGGGAGACACACACACTTAACAGAAGTATATGAATATAAACGCACACACAAACACACACACACACATAGTATTTATGCATATACATAACTGAATCACGAAAATTTGGAACGTGATGAATATATAAATAAATGCAATTTCCTTCGTGGCTTTTTTGCCTTTACAGAGCCACCTCAAGTTTTCTTTTACAGAAAACGTAAGAGCGGTTATACTCAATGGTGAAATATTATTACTCTTACTCTACTCTTCATACTATATATGTTGCTGCTGTTATCCTGACAGATGCAGCCAATTAAAATAACAATAACCGTGGTTCATTAATCACGGGAAATTTTTGTATCGTTTTCAAGTAATATTAAATAATAAAAGGCTAATTGGGGCAAAAACTATTCCTTACACACGAGGCTCAGCTGCAGCTCTCTCTCTCTCTCTCTCTCTCAAAAGCTATCATTATGCACAAATTACCGAGAAAGTGGGATTCCTTTACTGGCATTCAGCGCCGGCAATGCTATCACTCCCGCCGTGAGCTTCCTGTAGGCGAATGTCCCACTAATAATATTTGGATCTTCAATCGGCGCGAGAGAGAGAAATGCATCCCCTCTCTGAGATTCGGCGCTCGGCGTCCAATCCCCTTTCCCGGAGCCTTCCAGCGAGACGATAACACCTTAGCATATATGAATGACAAAGAAATAGCTGGCATTCACACGAGTCACTCACGGTCTCCGCTCTTTGAATGCACGAATCATTTTTCATATCCGTATTCGTATTCATGGGCTTTTCGTTCAGGTTCGGAACGGCGCGCAGGAGAATGCCAGTGACTGACGGAGGCGTGGTAATCATAACGTGGATTTAGGAGGAGAATAAACGATAATCATAACGAGGATTACGGAGGAGAATAAACGATAATCATAAGGAGAATTTGGAAGGAGAATAACGATAATCATAAGGAGGATTTGGGAGGAGAATAAACGATAATCATAACAAGGATTTGGGAGAATAAACAATAATCATATCGAGGTTTTGGGAGGAGAATAAACGATAATCATAACCAGGATTTGGGAGGCGAATAACGATAATCATATCGAGGATTTGGGAGAATAAACGATAATCATATCGAGGATTTGGGAGGAGAATAACGGTAATCATATCGAGGATTTGGGAGGAGAATAAACGATAATCACAATGAGGATTTGGGAGGAGAATAACGATAATCATATCGAGGATTTGGGAGGAGAATAAACGATAATCATAACGAAGATTTGGGAGGATAATAAACGATAATCATAACGAAGATTTGGGAGGAGAATAAACGATAATCATAACGAAGATTTAGGAGGAGAATAACGATAATCATAACGAGGATTTGGGAGAAGAATAAACGATAACCATAACGAAGATTTGGGACGAGAATAAACGATAATCATAACGAGGATTTAGGAGGAGAATAACGATAATCATAACGAGGATTTGGGAGGAGAATAAACGATAATCATAACGAAGATTTGGGAGGAGAATAAACGATAATCATAACGAGGATTTAGGAGGAGAATAACGATAATCGTAACGAGGATTTGGGAGGAGAATAAACTATCATCATAACGAGGATTCGGGAGGAGAATAAACGATAATCATAACGAGGATTTAGGAGGAGAATAACGATAATCATATCGAGGATTTGGGAGGAGAATAAACGATAATCATATTGAGGATTTGGAATGAGAATAAACGATCATCATATCGAGGATTTGGGAGGAGAATAAACGATAATCATATCAAGGATTTGGGAGGAGAATAACGATAATCATAACGAGGATTACGGAGGAGAATAAACGATAATTATATCGAGGATTTGGAATGAGAATAAACGATAATCATATCGATGATTAATCATAACAAGGATTTGGGAGAATAAACGATAATCATAACGAGGATTCAGGAGAAGAATAACGATAATCATATCCAGGATTTGGGAGGAGAATAAACGATAATCATAAGGAGAATTTGGATTAAGATTAACGATAATCATAAGGAGGATATGGGAGGAGAGAATAAATGATAATCATAACAAGGATTTGGGAGAATAAACGATAATCATATCGAGGATTTGGGAGGAGAATAAACGATAATCATAAGGAGAATTTGGATTAAGATTAACGATAATCATAAGGAGGATTTGGGAGGAGAATAAACGATAATCATAACAAAGATTTGGGTGGAGAATAAACGATAATCATATCGAGGATTTGGGAGGAGAATAAACGATAATCATAACGAGGATTTGGGAGGAGAATAAACGATAATCATATCGAGGATTTGGGAGGAGAATAAACGATAATCATAACGAGGATTTGGGAGGAGAATAAACGGTAATCATAACGAGGATTTGGGAGGAGAATAAACGATAATCATAACGAGGATTTGGGAGGAGAATAAACGGTAATCATAACGAGGATTTGGGAGGAGAATAAACGGTAATCATAACGAGGATTTGGGAGGAGAATAAACGATAATCATAACGAGGATTTGGGTGGAAAATAAACGATAATCATAACGAGGATTTGGGAGGAGAATAAATGATAATCATAACAAAGATTTGGGTGGAGAATAAACGATAATCATATCGAGGATTTAGGAGGAGAATAAACGATAATCATATCGAGGATTTGGGAGGAGAATAAACGATAATCATAACGAGGATTTGGAGGAGAAAAAAAAACGATAATCATAAACGAGGATTTTGGGTGGAGAATTAAACGGTAATCATAACGAAAGATAAACGGTAGGAGGAGGTAAAACGGTATCATTAACGAGGATTTGGGAGGAAAGGAGAATAAAACGGTATCATAACAGAGATTGGGAGGAGAATAAACGATAATCATAACGAGAATTTGGGTTTGGAGAATAAACGATAATCATAACGAGGATTTGGGTGGAGAATAAACGATAATCATAACGAGGATTTGGGAGGAGAATAAACGGTAATCATAACGAGGATTTGGGAGGAGAATAAACGGTAATCATAACGAGGATTTGGGAGGAGAATAAACGGTAATCATAACTAGGATTCGGAAGGAGAATAAACGGTAATCATAACGAGGATTTGGGAGGAGAATAACGAATCATAAACGAGGTTTTGGGAGGAGAATAAAATTGTTAATCATAACGAGGATTTGGGAGGAGAATAACGATAATCATAAACGAGGATTTGGGAAGGAGAAAAACGAATCATAAACGATTGGGATGGAGGATAAAAAACGGTAATCTAACGGATTTGGGATTGGAGAATAAACGGTAATCATAACGAGGATTTGGGAGGAGAATAAACGATAATCATAACGAGGATTTGGAAGGAGAATAAACGGTAATCATAAAACGAGGATTTCGGGAGGAGAATTAAACGTAATCATAACGAGGATTTAGGGAGAATAAACGGGTAATCATAACGAGGATTTGGGTGGACAATAAACGGAATAATCATAACGAGGATTTAGGCGGAAAATAAACGGTAATCATAACGAGGGATTTGGGTGGAGGAGAATAACGATAATCATAACGGATTTTGGGTTTTGGAGAATAAACGGTAATTATAACGAGGATTCGGGCAGAGAATAAACGGTAATCATAACGAGGTTTATTTGGAGAATAAACGTAATCATAACAGGAGTGAGAATAAACGGTAATCATAACGAGGATTTGGGAGGAGAATAAACGGTAAATCATACGAGGATTTGGGAGGAGAATAAGGTAATCATAACGAGGATTTGGGTGGAGAATAAACGAATAAATCATAACGAGGATTCGAGGAGAATTAAACGGTAATCATAACGAGGATTCGGGGAGGGAGAATAAACGGTAACATAAACGAGGATTTGGTGAGAATAAAAAAAAAAAAACGATAATCTAGGATTTGGAGAATAAACGGTAATCAAATAGGCGAGGAATTTGGGAGAAAATAAACGGTAATCATAACGGATTCGGAGAAAGATACGGTTTAATCAATAACGCGGGATGAAGGGATTTTGATGAGCGGTAATCAATACTAAAGGAATCTGGGAGGAGATAAACGGTAATCATACGCGGATGGATGGGAGGAGAAACGGTAATCATAACGAAAGGTAATCTGATTGGGAGGAGAATACGGTAATCATAACGAAAAATCACCATAACAGGATTCGAGAGATAACGGTAATCATAACGAGGATCGGGAGGAGATAAACGGTAATCATATTCTAGGATTCGGAGGATTTGAATAAACGGTAATCATAACGAAGGATCGGTTTGGGAGGAGAATAACGGTAATATAACTAAAGGAAAGTCGAAAAATGATCAACGGTAATCATAACGAGGATTCGGAGGAGAATAACGGTAATCATAACAGGATTTGGGAGGAGAATAAAACGGTATCATAACGAGGATTCGGGAGGAGAATAAACGGTAATCATAACGAGGATTGGGAGGAGAATAAACGGTAATCATAACTAGGATTCGGGAGGAGAATAAACGGTAATCATAACGAGATTTGAGGAGAATAAACGGTAATCATACGAGGATCGGAAGGAGAATAACCGGTCACCCATAACTAGGAGTCGGGAAGGAGAATAAACGGTAATCATAATAGAGGATTCGGGAGGAGAATAACGGTAATCATAACTAGGCTTCGGAGGAGAATAAACGTAATCATAACGTGATTTTGGAGGAGAATAAACGGTCAATCATAACGGGATTCGGAGGAGAATAACGTAATCATAACGAGGATTTGGGAGGAGAATAACGTAATCATAACGAGGATTTTGGGAGAGAATAACGGTAATCATAACGATGATTTTGGAGGAGAATAAACGTAATCATAACGAGATTCCGGGAGGAAATAAACGGTAATTATAACTAGGATTCGGAAGGAGAATAAACGGTAATCATACGAGGATTTGGGAAGGAAATAACGTAATCATAACGGGATTACGGGAGGAGAATAAACGTTAATCATAACGAGGATTTGGGAGAGAATAAACGGTAATCATAACTAGGATTCGGGGGAGATAAACGGTAAGCATAACGAGTGAGTTGGGAGGAGATAAACGTTAATCATCAACTAGGATTCGGGAGGAGAATAACGGTAATCATAACCGAGTTTCGGGAGGAGATAACCGTAATCATAACTAGGATTCGGAAGGAGAATAAACGGTAATCATACGAGGATTTGGGAGGAGAATAACGTTAATCATAACGAGGATTCGGGGGAGAATAAACGGTAAATCATAACTAGGAGTCGGGAGGAGAATAACGTAATCATACGAGGATTTGGGAGGAGAATAACGTAATCATAACGAGGGGATTTGGAGGAGAATAAACGGTATCATAACGAGGATTTGGAGGAGAATAAACGGTATCATAACTATGATTCGGAAGGAGAATAAACGGTTAATCATAACGGGATTTTGGGTAGGAGAATAACGGTACTCATACGAGGATGTCGGGAAGAGAATAAACGGTAGATCATAACGAGGATTTGGGAGGAGAATAAATGTAATTCATAACGAGGATTTGGGAGGAGAATAAACGTAATCAAACGAGATTCGGAGGATAATAAACGGTAATCATAACTAGGAATTCGGGATGAGAATAAACGTTAATCATAACTAGGATTTCGGGAGGAGAATAAAGACTGAATTCCTAACGAGGATTCGGAGAGAATAAACTGGTATCATAACGAGGATTTGGGAGGAGAATAAAGGTAATCATAACGAGGCTGTGGGGGAGAATAACCGGTATCATACGAGGATTTGGGAGGAGAATAACCGGTACACATAACTAGGATTCGGGAGTAAATAAACGGTAATCAAACGAGGATTTGGAGGAGAATCAACGGTAATCAATAACTAGGATCGGATGAGAATAACGTAATCATAACGAGGATTTGGGAGGAGAATAAAACGGTAATCATAACGGGATTTGGGAGAAAATAAACGGTAATCATAAACCGAGGATTCGGGAGGAAATAAAACGGTAATATAACGAGGATTTGGTGGAGAATAAACGGTATCATAACGGAGGATTTGGGAGAGAATAAACGGTAATCATAACAGGGATTTGGGAGGAGAAAAACGGTAATCATAACGAGGATTTGGGCGGAGAATAAACGGTATCTAACGAGGATTTGGGAGGAGAATAACGGTAATCATAACGAGGATTTGGGAGGAGAATAACGTAATCATAACGATGATTTGGGAGGAAATAAAACGGTAATCATAACGAGGAATTTGGTGGAGAATAAACTGAACGGTAATCATAACGAGGGATTCGGGAGGAGAAATAAACGTAATCATAACGAGGATTCGGGAGGAGAATAAACGGTAATCATAACGAGTATTTGGGGTGAGAATAAACGGTAATCATAACGAGGATTTGGTGTAGAATAACGTAATCATAACGAGGCTTTGGGTTGGAGAATAAACGTTAATCATAACGAGGATTTGGGTGGAGATAAACGGTATCATAACGAGGATTTGGGTGGAGAATAACGGTAATCATAATAACGAGGATTTGGTGGAGAATAAACTGTAATCATAACGAGGATTTGGGAGGAGAATAAACGTAAGTCATAACGAGGATTTTGGGAGGAAAATAGCGGTAATCATAACGAGGATTTTGGAGGAGAATAAACGGTAATCATAGGAACGGGATTTGGGTGGAGGAATAAACGGTATCATAAAGAGATTTGGAGGAGAATAAACGGTAATCATAACAGGATTCGGGAGGAAAATAAACGGAATCATAACGAGGATTGGGAGGGAGAATAAAAGGTAATCATAACGAGGATTTGAGGAGAATAAACGTTAATCATAACGGGATTTGGGAGGAGAATAAACGGTATCATAACTAGGATTCGGGAGGAGCATAAACGGTAATCATAACTTTCAGGAAATTTGGAAGTGATTTGAATAAAAACTTAATCATAACGAGGATTTGGGGAGGAGAATAAACGGTAATCAAATAACGGTAGAATTTGGAGGATTTTAATAAACGGGTAAATCATAACGGGATTTGGGGAGGAGGAAAAACTAAACTAAATCATAACGGAAGAATTTGGAAGAGGAATTAATAAACGGTAATCATAACGAATGGATTTGGGTTTTGGGAGGAAATAAACGGTAATTCAAAGGGAACAGAGGATCGGGAGGAGAATAAAACGGTAATCATAACGAGGATTCGGGAAGGAAAATAACTGGTAATCCATAACGGGCAGGATTTGGTTTGAATAAACGGTAATCATAACGAGGATTGGGGAGGAGAATAACGGTAATCATAACGAAAGGCTTTGGGAGGGAGGGAATAAACGGGAATCATAACTAGGAATTTGGTGGATGAAAAATAAACGGTATCGTAACGAAAGGATGAGGATAAGGAAGAAACGGTAATCATAACGAGGAATTTGGGGTGGAGAATAAACGGTAAATCATAAAGAGGATTTGGTTTTTAGGAGAATACGGTTAATCATAAACGGGAGGAAAGGTTTGGGATTTGGAGAAATAAAACGGTAATATAACTAGGAATTCGGTAGGAGGGATAGTAAACGGTAACATAACGAGTTTTGGGAGGAGAATTAAACGTAATCATAACTTTTAGGATGGAGGAGAATAAACGGTAATCATAACGAGGATTTGGGCGAGAATAAACGTTAAATCATAACGGATTTGGGAAGGGTTGAAATAAACGGTTTAATGCATAACGAAGGATTTGGGGGAGGGGGAGAATAAACGTAATCATACGAGGAATTTGGGTGGAGAATAAACGGTAATCATAACGAGGATTTGGGTGGAGAATAAACGGTAATCATAACGAAGATTCGGGAGAACAGAATCAACGATAATCATGATAAGGATTCGGGAGGAGAATAAACAAGAATCAAAACGAGAATTTGGGAGAATGAACAATAATCATACCGAGGAGTTAGAATAGAGAACAAACATTTGTGTAGACATCGTCAGGAGGTGAGCTATAAATGCTTCGTCAAGAGATGGACTTGCGGGACTTTATAGCCCTCGGGAGAAAGACTTTCAGGGACTATATTTTGCCAAGAGAGAGACTTAGCGAAAATTATAATATGTCAAAGGGACGAATCAGACTTTTATATAATTTAAAAATAGTACCTCTACATTTCAACAGAAGAGAGCATCCTACTTCGTCATACGTAGGACTTAATTTTCGTCTGAAGAAGGACTCCGCAGTTCGATATGAATTGGACATTTTACATAGTCATCGGGGTGCTCTACGAGTCGACCGTACATCAAAAAGACTTTATACTTCGTCAGGAAATACTTTATACATCGTCGAGAGAGGGTCTTTATACTACGTCAGGAGGAAGATTCGTATTTCATCTAAAGGATTTTATGCTTCGCCACGACCAGAAATTTATGCTTTAGTAGAAAGATTGCTTTATACTTTGTAAGGAGAAGTCTTTGTGCTTCGCCAGGAGAATGACCTAATGCTTTTTCAGGTGGAGCACTTTATTTCTGATCAAAATACTTTTCTCGTTCAAGTTGCAGGGATACAAGGGACATTATGAAATTTTGAAATCTCTAGAGAATCTTTCACAACCCATTACAAAATTAAGCATGGCAATAAAAGAGGAAGCAAACCTATGCCATCATAATCAATAAATAAAAATCAGCTGTCAAACAATACAAATAATAAAAAAAACCACAGTCACAATAAAAATATAACAACAGCCAAATAAACAACATATTGTGAAACTACGCAATTACAATCCCAAAATTCACATGAACCCTGAAGCACAAGGAAAAAAGTAGAAACTAGTACAAGATTGGCATTGCCTTCACGTAAAGAATGAATCTTGAAACATTATTCCAAGACAGGTGACTGGAAATGGAGCATTCCTGAATGCAGGGAACTGAAATTAATCTTTGCAATTTGTATTTTAGAGAACAGAGAATAGCAGATATAAGAGAAAGACTGGCACTATTACGAAAGATGATTAAATCTCTTAAACTAATTTCATAAAAGAAAAACATGTAATGACTTAACAAACTTAATACAAAAATAGCTATAGACCACAGGTAAATGCTGAAATTATCTATGAAGACAGACACGGATTCATTTTGGACAAAGAAAAAAAAAATGATTTAAAGATGAGACGCCCGAGAGAAATTTCATCTGCAAAATTAATATTCAAAACGAAAATAAATAAAAAAAAACTATTTGAAAGTAGACTAGAAAGGAAGGGATACACAAAGATAACAGTAGATAAAAAAGAATACAAAACAGAAAACCGAACGTAGCGATATGTACATAAACAATGGAAAATAAACAAGAGGAAAGCTGTAACACACAGAAAAGGAAAGTGGAGAATAGGTTCACGAAAAAAACATTGAATACTGAGAAATAAAAGCATGAAACATTTATTAGAAAACTAAAAAAGATATGTACGGAAAAATAAAAGGATTTGTCAATAAAGATAGAAAGAAAAAAAATGTAAAAAGTATTAAAAAAAGGAATGAAATGTGATAATCATCCTTCACTTACAGAAAGTAGCTAAAAAAAAGGGGCGAGAGGAGATATATGGCCTCTTAATAGTGAAATACAGACGGTCTGTCTGTGAAAGAGCCAATCTATGAAAATCTATAGTTCAATAAGAGGAGATCTATAAGCGGATGATGCAATAGACTGATGCAAGGGCCGAGGAAAAGGAACAAATTGAGACTAAAGTTGTTTTCGTAGTCAGTGATATGTGTTATAGACTTGAAATCTTTAATTTCGTGAAGATTTGTTATGTCTTAATTGGATATGATGTTGGCGTAATGATAAAGTGAAGAGGAATAACTATTAAAACACTAACAACTGTGTAACAACAACAACAACAACAACAACAACAATAATAATAATAATAATAATAATAATAATAATAATAATAATAATATTAATAATTTTTAAAGGAATATAATAAAGATATAATGTAGAATGCAAATTAATAATCTTTCAAATACAAAAAATGAACGTTACCTATAATATTTATATCTATGTAAAAAAAATAAAGATATGCTATGAGAGAGAGAGAGAGAGAGAGAGAGAGAGAGAGAGAGAGAGAGAGAGGAGGAAGCGAGAGATAGAGAGAGAGAGAGAGAGAGAGAGAAGAGAGTATGAATACAGTAAAACTATATTGCATAATTATCTTTCGAAAGCATGTCTATCAAACAGACGACCAATTCTCCTTAATCGTGTCATCCCGTGTTATAGTTTTATAGCGCCTTGAAAAGTAGTAACGAATACGCCTCTCCGTTACGTAAGCAAACACCCAGGAAAACCTATCGGCTCAATCAGTCACAAATTATCCAGACGATTCAAGAATCTGAACTCCATCGAACGGCCTTAGAAACCCGCTGAATGGAAGCCCATCTCTCTTCTTGAACATCTCCAGAACTCCCGAGCAAGAAAATGCCGAGGAAGGAAGAATCTACGGGAAGAAATAGGAGGAAGAGAGGTCTTTAAAAGGAAATGCTGACTTGGTATGTATTCAGTGCTTTAGCACCTAATTCTATCTCAAAAGTAGGAGGTGGGGGAGGGGACAGGAGGGTTCATGGAATGGGAGCGGGGAATGAAGTAGGGGGAGGGATTGGATAAGCGGACTGGGGGAGGGGGGGGGGGTGGCAGTAAGAGATGGGTGTTATGGGGAAAAGGGGAAGGGTGGATGGGGGGTGGGGGTGGGAAGAGAGGTATCAGTTCCAACGCAGTGGAAAATTAGAATCTAGATGGCGTAAGAACGGACGGAAATTTCGGAGTCAAACTTAATCAGAGGCATTTTACAACATTTCGTGGGATGAGGTGACGTCCTCTTTGCGTCATATCGTTTCTGTTAGATTGCATAAACATTGCAGTCGGTTACTGCTCAAGCGGATTATTGGGTTAGCGGTGCTATTTTATTGATACATTTTTAAATGCTCTATTTATAGTATTTACTTGGTATGTGAGAGCCAAATATAATCAGGATATGGATATATGACCAAATGAAACTGTATATGTAGTAGGTACGAGCTGGCACGAGCACAACTACAAATACATTTTTCTTTCAGGTACTCAAATGACTCAATATCAAGTAAAAAAAACCTACGATTCCTTTTTGGTGCCATTTACTGGATTACCTTGAATGAAAAAGGTTACTGGAACGAGTCCATTAATCTCGGTTTAGAAGACTTACTGGTTCCCTGGCCCCCATTCCCAGTTTATTAAATTTCTTCATTGGCTCTCTCGGCGAAGATTATAATAGAATTAATGGTACAGCAGGTTCACAGTTTATATATATAATATGTGTGTGTGTGTGCTCGTGTGTGTTGGTTTTTGTGTGTGCGTGGTGCTTAGGTGAATGCCAATTTAATTGCATATTCTATGCCATAGCTGTTGAGGTAAATTCATAAATCAATAATTAATAACAGGAAATTAATACAAAGTAAAAATATAATGTTTTATCCAAATAAATGTATCTCTTAAAGAGTAAACTAGTGAGACGAGGACGCTCTCCCTATCAAGAATACGCTCATGTGTCATATCCCTGAGCATATTCCCGCTGGGGAGACATGTTCAAGGACAGTGGAGAAGGACTAGTGGGAGATTCTGGTGCATCATTTCTGCTCGAAGAGGTGCGATGACGTTTGTTCTAAAAATCAACAAAATAAACGTTTATTTGCTAACCTCCCCCACTCTCTCTCTCTATACACACAGATATATATATATATATATATATATATATATATATATATATATATATATATATATATAAAAGTCGTATCACATTTCCGTGATTCATATACATATATCATATATATATAATATATAAATTCGTATCACATTCCGTGTTCATAGACAAATATCGAGCTACAATGTCCTTTAATATCTAATTCGCTCTACCTCGGAATTAATGTATTTTCATATATGCTTAACCGAAGGGGAATTTTTTCTCGATAATAGACTTGCCTGGACCAGGGCGCGAACCCGTGCATCCTTTCAAACCCAGGAACGTTTAGTAGGTAAAGCTTCACTGACGTTCCTGGGTTTGAAAGGATGCACGGGTTCGCGCCCTGGTCCAGGCAAGTCTATTATCGAGAAAAAATTCCCCTTCGGTTAAGCATATATGAAAATATATTAATTCCGAGGTAGAGCGAATTAGATATTAAAGGATATTGTAGCTCGATATATATATATATATATATATATATATATATATATATATATATATATAATATGTATGCATACATAAATCACACCGACTTGTGATTCATACATGCACATGTACCATGGGAAAATGAAACACTGGGTGTAAATCCACACAGGTTTCGTCTTTTTATCCGAGACATTTTTTAGAAGGGTGTCACATATAAAAGTAAATTTCTAGGTATGGATCTGTGTTCTGAAAAAATCTCATATCAAAAATTTATATATAATATATACATGCATATATATATATCATATATATAATATATATATATATAGATATATATATATATATATATATATATATATATATATATATATATATATATGTGTGTTTGTGTGTGTCTGTGCGTGTGTGTATGTGTGTGTGTTAGTGTGTGTTTGCGCGCTTGCTCGTTTTCGTCGGTATATGTGTTGTATAAACACAAACTCGCTTACGTTTATTGTTAATTATATGCACCTCTTGTTATCAAAACATTTCGAGTATTTTTTCTTTACAGTAAGAGACTGAAGAGTAGAAATTAACTGATCCTTTTTCTTCTGTAGACTTAACGAAGTCAATCTTGCATCTACTGTTGTTGCCACAAATCCAACTCTCTTTTCAACTGCTCTACAACAATCCTCGGATTACTGAAGCTCATTGGAACCCAATGACTCCACTGACCTTCGCACCAGTCTCCTGAAGGCTAGTGCACGTTTCGAAACTTTTAATTTTTGGAGTCGGTATTTCCTGACGGTTTCTTTTACAGTCACTATCGTTCACCCATCTAAGTACTGACCTAAACCAGCGCCGATCAGCTTCAGTGACCGAGTGACTATAGTAGATTCACATCAGCCGTACACTTGATGCCCAGGCCAGTCCCTTATGACGCTCCTGATTGGCTGTTGATAAGCCAATCACAGGGATGGAAACTTGGAGTCTCTCTCAAGAGTTCACATAGGGAGGATGTATGTTCTATCTCTCCTGAGGGATACGCCTTTCAGGAGAGGTGGAACATACATCCTGCCTACGTGAACTCTCGAGAGAGATTGAGAGTGTCCAGCCCCGTGATTGGCTTATCAACAGCCAATCAGGAGCGTCGTAAGGGACTGGCCTAGACGTTAGATGTACCGGTGTTGTGAATCTACTATAGCTGTGTTTGTTTGTATGGTGTTTTACGTTGCATGGAACCAGTGGTTATTCAGCAACGGGACCAACGGCTTTACATGACTTCCGAACCACGCCGAGAGTGAACTTCTATCACCAGAAATACACATCTCTCACTCCTCAGTGGAATGGCTGAGAATCGAACCCGCGACCACCGAGGTGGGACGCAAACACCATACCAACTACGCCACCGAGACTACCACTATAGCTGTGTAGCAAACGGGCTCAATATTGCTAGATTTTGCCACAATTACCGCTCGCACCAGACGCCTGGGTTTTTCTAGAAGCATCAGCGGCACTTTCCATTTTATTTTCTCTTTACCGAACTGGGCCATTAACCCTACGCTCAACTCTAATTTATATCCTGACATTTTTCTTTCTGTAATACAACAGATTAAAAATTATCTGATGCTAATGGATTGTGCAGAGGTTGAAAAAAATCATCTTAAATGAGCAGTGCTGAATTTTCCAAATACGCTTTATTGATACAAAACTTTATTTATGATCTAAAAATGGATTATCTTTGAGACTCACAGTTTATTACAAAATCAAAATATGTTATAAATATCATCATGGATAAAAGGTACTCTTGATTCGTTAGATAAAAAAACGTTTTCGTACTCATAGGTCTTTCATAATATTTAAAATACTTTCGTTTATATTATTCCTGAAGCCATAACTCTCATGCCATTGGATATTTTACTTCTCGATTGAAAAATATCGATCTTTCAAAATCAAGGACTTTTTCAACCATTAAAGTAGAATGTACTTGTATTCTTTCATTCTACAGTTTTCCAGATTGCATAATATAAAGCCTCTTATATCTTGGCATAGTAAAGTTAAACATCGATAAAAGGTTTTCTTTTCAGACACGATTTCTTTGCAAGCAAGTTTTTGTTTTAATAATATTTCGGCTACGGTTTCAGGATGTTTATTGTCCAGCCTACTGAAAAATTTACGGAATGCAGACTTAGTAATAAAATATTACCATTTGATTCATAACTTCTCAAACGAATCTTCTTCCTGTTTATAAATTTCTCGGTTTTAGGTTTCGATTGACGTTTGGCCTTTCCTTTCTGAATTCCTACTATTAAAAAAAATTTGTCTTTTTAAATCTTATTCGTGATACAGTTCGATAGAAAATACTACCTTCCATTTCAGTCACGAGTTATATAAGCGAAGTTACTTTTATTTATACGATTTTCGGCTTTACTCACACTCTGCTTTTACATCTAATTCCAACATTCTTCTCGATAAAATCAACCCTTTGAATCTATTTTATCAGGAATAAAGAATTACTTTCAAATTAATAGATTCTTTGTAAGATCGGAATCATAGTTTTATTTATAAATTTCAATTATACATTCAAAATTTTTTTCCTCAGTTTTACTCTAGATTTTCCTCCTCACTCACATAATTTAATTTTTTTGGAGTTGCTTTTTCTTATTGGATGAAGATAAACGGGTTTTATCTTGTAAATAATTCCACACTGTAAAACTCGAATTTTATTCCCGATTCCTGATAAAAAAAAAGGGGTTGATTTTGACATAAAAAAATATTTCTTTCCAAAGAATTTTCATCAAACCCTCTGCCGCAGCAAAGGGAGTATTTGAGAAAAATCCATAATTATAGTAAAAAAATTTGTAATGATAAAGTTAGTCAATAATAACTTGTGGAATAAAAACTAAATGAGTTTTCTATAGACTTCTCCAGTCGAAAATATTCATATGGAAGGAAACTTTAATCTTTACTTGTTATAATAATATACTCTGGCTAAAATTATCGGAACAATTTTCTTATACAAAACGTTGAATGCTTACTGATTGTGTGTACTGATAATATCTAAAATTATTATGACTACAGACAGACCCATGTTCACTTTTGAAGGATAATTTTTGAGACAATTTGTCAACATTAAAAAAAAAGGAAAAAAGACAAATACAACATAACAAAAATATTTTCCCTTCTAGAAAGATTAAGAGTCGAACATTGCACTGGCGTTCGGGACAGGCGACCAAATTCCACGAAGATAACTTTAGAAACATCTGAAACGAAAGTTGCTTTGACTGTAGGCTCATCTGACCCTTGACCCAAGGTGAGGTGTGGGAAGGCAACGCAAGGCGGAGATAAGGTCAAGATTTTACCTTAGGCGCAGAAGGCTTCTTACTCTTTAATGTTAGCCGGGACCTTTCCCTCTCTCTCTCTCTCTCTATACGCACACGCGCACACACACACACACACACACACACATATATATACACATATACATGAACACACACACACATATACATATCCTCGATCTTGGATGCCATGAAAGGAAAGTCTTGCCTAATGTAACCTAGCCTCATAAGGTCAATAATTATTATCCCCTTTTTTCTTTTTCAGAAATTGCATTCGAAGTCAAATTTTGTTTCCGGAGAAATTTTAACGGCTTCCTGATGTCAATAGCCGATCTTTTGACCGTATTCCCAAAGGGGGTATTTTTCGTTTTCTGCTATCTTGTCGAGAGCAATGCAACTAAATGTGACATATCTCTTCAAGGGTTTCAGGTAATATTACTTGCAACATATTTCACTGTCTAAAGACTCGAAGTTTTTTGAAGGTGGCAGAGAAGGGGGGGGGGTGGGGGGGGGGTGGACGAAAGTGTTACTAATGAATGGATTTAAGGAAATATATACACTATATCATACTTAAAGTGGAAAAGACCTTTAGCTATTTCCACACAGTTCAGTGCACAACAAGACAAAGCGAAA
The DNA here is from genome assembly GCF_015104395.2 of Macrobrachium nipponense. Taxonomy (NCBI): domain Eukaryota; kingdom Metazoa; phylum Arthropoda; class Malacostraca; order Decapoda; family Palaemonidae; genus Macrobrachium; species Macrobrachium nipponense. Next base: position 29,665,980 of record NC_087221.1, on the reverse strand, counting down.
TTTATCATCAATAAACTAAACAAAATATGAAAATACAAATCCTGAAATATAAACGTGGTGAGATAACTATCATACTGATAAAGAAAAAAGAAAAAAGAGAAAATGATGCATCCAATGTCATATAAATCATTAAATTACAAAATAACTCATTTTGTGTGAAAAATTATAATAGAGGAATTACAAATATTAGATATTAAGGTTGAAACGAACGCAAGGCCCTTTTTCCTGCCCTTTGATCTTCTACCTGTTTATTTATACCGTGGTTGTCGCCCTCAGTCCTCGTACGAAGCTGCCCAGGTACAACCTTTCACATTTTGGATCTTCCAGTTATTATTATAAAATAAAATCCCAAAACATTGTACGGTTGGAATAAAGTAAAAATGTCTGAATCGAAAGTTAAATGAAATTTTCAATACAGGCACATATTACATTACAGGTATACTAAATGTACGCTGTTGTGATCTCATTACAACACTGGAAATTCATGTTGCTGAGTTGCATTATTATTATTATTATTATTATTATTATTATTATTATTATTATTATTATTATTATTATTTATTATTATTATTATTATTATTATTATTATTATTTTAAAAGGTTTATGCCATTATCTACAGAACAGAATGCCTGATGCATAAACAAAACGCAGTTGGAGGGGGGATCCTAATAACCGCATCCCAAAAGTCAGTCCTAGAAACTTTCAACAGACTCCAGGCCTCTAATATAAGTGGTAATGGGTTCCAACGAGGCCCCAAGAAACAAAGGGAACGAACACCCATATGTAGCGTAAATGACAGAAAAGAAAATGTTACTAGCTTTAACTGTTCAAGCACCCCAAAAAGATAAAAACGCATTAGTTAATTATAGGACTTTAAAGCCAAAAATTACTATATGAATGTACAGGATATGGGAACAAAATAGTATGAACAAAGTGTTACAGGATATGGGAACAGGATACTATGTACAAAATCTTACAGGATATGGGAAGAGGATAGTATGTACAAAGTCTTACAGGATATGGGAACAGAATAGTATGAACAAAGTGTTACAGGATATGGGAACAGGATACTTTGTACAAAATCTTACAGGATATGGGAAGAGGATAGTATGTACAAAGTCTTACAGGATATGGGAACAGGATACTTTGTACAAAATCTTACAGGATATGGGAAGAGGATAGTATGTACAAAGTCTTACAGGATATGGGAACAGGATACTATGTACAAAATCTTACAGGATATGGGAACAGAATAGTATGAACAAAGTGTTACAGGATATGGGAACAGGATAGTTTGTACAAAATCTTACAGGATATGGGAACAGAATAGTATGAACAAAGTGTTACAGGATATGGGAACAGGATACTTTGTACAAAATCTTACAGGATATGGGAACAGAATAGTATGAACAAAGTGTTACAGGATATGGGAACAGGATACTTTGTACAAAATCTTACAGGATATGGGAACAGAATAGTATGAACAAAGTGTTACAGGATATGGGAAGGGGATAGTATGTACAAAGTCTTACAGGATATGGGAACAGAATAGTATGAACAAAGTGTTTCAGGATATAGGAACAGGATACTATGTACAAAATCTTACAGGATATGGGAAAAGAATAGTATGAACAAAGTGTTACAGGATATGGGAACAGGATACTATGTACAAAATCTTACAGGATATGGGAACAGAATAGTATGAAAGTTATTCTCAAAGTAATTACAGGATATGGGAAGGGGAAAGAGTAGTAGTTGTGTAGCAAAGTCTTACAGGATATGGGAACAGAATAGTATGAACAAAGTGTTTCAGGATATGGGAACAGGATACTATGTACAAAATCTTACAGGATATGGGAAGGGGATAGTATGTACAAAGTCTTACAGGATATGGGAACAGAATAGTATGAACAAAGTGTTTCAGGATATGGGAATAGGATACTATGTACAAAATCTTACAGGATATGGGAAGAGGATAGTATGTACAAAGTCTTACAGGATATGGGAACAGGATACTATGTACAGTCTTACAGGATATGGGAACTGGATAGTATGTACAAAGTCTTACAGGATATGGGAACAGGATACTATGAACAAAGTCTTACAGGATATGGGAACAGAATATTAGTATATACAAAACTGGATACTATCTACAAAGTCTTACAGGATATGGGAACAGGATACTATGTACAAAGTCTTACAGGCTATGGGAACAGGATATTATATACAAAGTCTTGCAGGATATGGGAACAGGATATCATATACAAAGTCTGACAGGATATGGGAACAGGATAATATGTACAAAGTCTTACAGGATATGGGAACAGGATTTTAGTATATACAAAGTCTTACAGGATATGGGAACAGGATACTATGTACAAAGTCTTACAGGATATGGGAACAGGATATTATATACAGTCTTACAGGATATGGGAACAGGATACTATGTACAACGTCTTACAAGATATGGGAACAGGATACTATTTACAAAGTCATTTTACCTTCCTTCGAAGAACTAGTATTCTAAATCTAATGAAAGCGATGTATTACAAAGGATTCTCATTAATTAAAACAGGAATTTTTAATCTGATATAACTCAGGACAACTAAAATAAATAAAAAGTAAAATGCTTATTCAAAATGTGTGTTTATCATATTAGTTATGTATCTTCAGAGGAAAATGTTAGAATATAAAACTGACAATTGAAAATTATTGCTTCCTATCGTATTGCTTATGCAACTTTTAAGAATAAATTTTTCTTAAAATTTTCAGATCTTTGAAAATAAATTTGATTTTTTTAAATCTCCAAAAATGAGTTTAAAAGGAAGATATGTTGAATTATTCAAATTGGATTGCAATCTCTTCCTTATGTACTCTCTCGCTGGCAGTAAAAATAAAGAAAAAGAATCTTGATTAGTTTGAGTTTGTGAAACATAATTTTCTCTTTGGTGAAATAAAAAAATTATTTCTAGTAAAACAGCAGAAAAATATGTTGAAAAGGTTTCTTGGAAATGCATAGTTTTATTTTTTTTTATTTTTTTTTTTTTTTTTTTTTTTTTTGTTTTTTTTTTTTTTTTTTTTTTTTTTTTTTTGGTAATATCCGACTGAAAAGAGACATTAAAAAAGCTTTTTACTTTGAACAACGAGACTGATTAACCTTTTATACCAATTGCTGGGATATGATTATACTTTTGATGAAAAGAAAAATTATCTATTTTGTACAAAATTCTCTAGGACTTTGTTGGCGGTTGCGTGTGTTACAATATGTGTGGTTGGTATCTAGTACGGCATTATGGGTTAGCATGGACTCACTATCAAAGAAAAATTGTGATTATATGACTCTCATTTGGAAAAAGAATTTCACTAATTTTTCTCATTTTTCTCATTTCAACTTGTTCCAAAAACAAGGATATGTATATATATATATATATATATATATATATATATATATATATATATATATATATATATATATATATATAATATACCTATCTATCTATCTATCTATCTATCATCTATCTATCTATATCTATCTATCTATCTATCTATATCGATATCGATATATATATATATATATATATCTATGTATATATATATATATATATATATATATATATATATATATAATATAGTGTGTGTGTGCATGAATTCTTCAAATTCATACATTATACTCCTAAGGAATTCTCGTTCCGCTATTACAAAAGTTTTCCTTATTTGAATTATTCCTGATTTCTTTGTTCACTACAAACCTTCTCGCACTCTGAAAAGGAAAAAGAGATTTCTTATTCATCCAGAATTTCGCAACGCAGAATGGTATTTTGTATGCAAATTACGATTTCCTAAAACATTCCTCAAAGTTCCAATCATGATTTCTTTCTTGATGCAAAACCGCTCGACTCCTGAATTGGGAAAGAGATTCCCTCTTCGCGATTGCCCTCTTATGACGAGCAATTGTACTACATTTATTTAGGCACTTTATCTTTATCCGTTTTTATAACACTCCACTAACTTCAATCTAAGCTTCTTTCTAAAAAAAAATAAAATAAAATAAATATATATATATATATATATATATATATATATATATATAAACAAAAAACTACACTATAAATATATGTATATATATATATATATATATATATATACTATAATATATATATAAACAAAAAACTACTCTAACTTCATCACAAGTTTCTTTCGTACAAAAAAAAAACCGCTGCCACAATTACCAGACTGATCTTTTCTCCAGCAAACAATACCAATAATTCATAAGAGGTCATTTTTCCACGTCTCTTCCGGAGCCAGAATTGAATCAATTGCTTCTACTGCTCTCTCATTCAACAGCGATCTTTATTGTTTTGATTGCTCTACTGATTCGTTTATAATAACTCGCTGAGTTCTATTCTCACTTGTCACGGCAACCCAGAGGGTGTGGTATGGCAGCGTTTTCATTCCCTCCTCCGGACGCTCAAGTCATAAAGATATGTTTCGTAGAAATGTTCACGTTATTGGTTTGAGTCCCTCTCTCTCTCCTCTCTCTCTCTCTCTCATCTCTCTCTCTCTCTCTCTCTCTCTCTCTCTCTCTCTCTTTACAGCCATTTGTTCTCTTTATAGCCATCCTTACTGTTTCAATCTTTTAATACAGATTTGTGCATTGCCTGTGTAGCATCATGTGATACTGTTCATGATATCACGAATGAATAATAATAATAATAATAATAATAATAATAATAATAATAATAATAATAATAATAATAATAATAATAATAATAATAATAATCGTTGGGTTAGTCAGTAGGCAAGGATTTTAACTGGTCGTAGGTTGGTGATGAAATCTGTCCCTGAGGCGTTGAGATATAATAATAATAATAATAATAATAATAATAATAATAATAATAATAATAATAATAATAATAATAATAATAATAACCTTCCTTACAGTATGAAAAGTATTCAAAAGTTAGAGAAAATCGAGGAGTTAAGGTGTCTGTGCTAATTTAAAAATAACTTAGTCGATGTAAGATAATCATTAAAAAAAACTACGAACAAAAATCCTCTTCCCAGGATTAAAGATGGCGACTGACCGATAAAATAGCAGAAACAACCGATTCCCTTCTGTCTTTGGAGAATACGGTGGTAAATGTCCCTTTTATTAATGCCATTGTTGTCGAGAGAAAAGATCAATCAGGAAATGGTTCCAGATGTCGGCAGTGCCAGGAAGGGAGAGGTTTTCTACCTTGGGAGAAAGCGGAAATTCAATTAACGTTGAGTTTTAAAGAAAT
>NC_087221.1:29650285-29655197 GCF_015104395.2 Macrobrachium nipponense | reverse complement strand
CATATATGTGTCTGTGAGTCTATTGTGAAAGATGGCTTCATAACATGTTCTTATGCAATATTTTTTTTTTTGGGGGGGGGGGCGACCCCGCTGGCCGCTGATGCTGCCTAGATTCCTGACTAATCGATTATATTTTGTACTCATATGACTGAATTCTTTAACAAGTACACTCTCCCTGCCACTTTGCCTTAGGACCTTATTGTGGCCATTGGTATTCACAAGTCGTCGAAGGTACGTTGGTTATAAGTTCCTGGAACGCCTTGGTAGTTTCTCAATTGGGAGGATTAAACTCTCCCTTAACCTTGCTTTTAGTTTTTCTGTAAAGAAACTTATTGAGGCTTTATCTATCAGTCCGCATTTCTTCTCGCCCTCAGATCTTAAAAACTACTGAGGCTAGGGGGCTGCAAATTGGGAAGTTGACCACCCACCATCCAGTCATCAAACATACCAAATTGCAGCCCTAGCCTCAGTAATTTTATTTCAAGGTTAAATTTAGCCAATATCATGCGTCTGAAAACGCAACAGCACAGTCCACCATGGCCGGCAGAGTTTCATGGGCGCCGTGGCTAAGAGTTTCATACAGCATTATACGCTGTACAGAAACTTGTTTACCCGCACCTTGATTAAGATGAATTTATGGACTGTGTTTATGGTAAAGATAGTATTTATATAGTTATTATTGCTATTAGTAGTAATATTGTAAAATCCAGAGACAAAAATAAATTTCTGTCTGAATGCAAGAGCAAGTTGATGAAGTTGATTATCACAGAGGATGATTTTACAGTGTTGATTGACGCCTGACAGCTTGTGGCAATGTCGCCTTTTAAAAATAACACGAGACATCTCGTCCAGACGCGAATGATTATACCAGACGAATAATTTCTCAAATTATTTAAAAGCAATTGTCAAATAACTGGAGAGATACACTGATATTTAGAAGTAATTGTCAGGTGACCGGAGAGGTACACTGATATTTAAAAGCAAACAGATCATAAGGAAGAGAGCGACAAAATAACAAAAAAAAAGTAGATAATACATGTAAGTTTTAAGAACGACTGGGTGTGTCATGGCAGGTTTGACATGCAGGATGAGAGAGAGAGAGAGAGAGGAGAGACGAGAGAGAGAGAGAGTGGATGTCTGGTGAACAACCAACCAAACGTGATAATACATAACTCCCCCATCACCGTCCCGATGCAATTAAATATCTCCACCTACAGCATCCGAGCCAAGACAAAAATCCATCGACGAAACTCATCCTTGGAGTTGCCCTAGAGGACGAAGAAATAGAAAAGAATTGGAACGAATAAAAAGACACGAGTCAAGAGGGTTTTACTGAATTTCTGAAGGTGGAAAGACCTTGGGGCCTTCCTTTGGAAAACACTTTCTAAACTTGGAATATCTCGGGTTGCGTCCCTTCGGTTTCAAACTGCGTTGCGTTCTCTCTGTTTTTTTCTTTTTCTTTTTTCTTTTTTTCTTCGTCCTAATGCTTATGCTGGGCTCTGTCGATTAAGTGCTGAGTAGGAGAAGGGTTTTCAGATTGTAAGTATGTATGTAATATATATATAATATATATATATATTTATATATATATATATATATATATATATATATATATATATATATATATATATATATATATATATATATATATATATATATATATATATATATATATATATATATATATATATATACTATATAGTATGTGTGTGTGTTTGTGTGTTTATACATCTATATGTATATAAATAAAGTATAACCACGAAGAAAGTGAAAACACTGGAGTAGCTCCAAGATCTTTCGAAAGATCTTGTAGCTGCTCCAGTGTTTATCATTCCTTCGTGGCTTATACCTTTATTTATGTATTTATCACGTTCCAAATTTTCGTGATTTCAGTTATACATCTATATGTATATTTAGATAGAATCTAGATATGTATATGAAGATGTGGATAGACAGGTATAGATATGTATGTATGCGTATATATATGTATATATATATATATATATATATATATATATATATTATATATATATATATATATAAAAATATGCTTGTTTGTATGTGCGGATGTGTACCTATGTATATGTCAATCAATCTGTCTATTTTCCTTTGATTACAAGAGAGTGAGATATATAATTACCACCACTCTGGAAAGCTCTGCTGTAAATTCAAGAAGAAACGAGGCGATTCCATTAAGACAAATAGACCGAATCACATGACTTTCCCAAGTTTGGACACAAACAGATTTCTCCATCGCCCTTCTTGGACCAATGCATTGCAAAACCCACTGCGGTCTGTTGTAAAAATTCATTTCCATTTTTTTTTTTTTTTTTTTTGGCGCGCGCGCGAAATGAGAGATTATCGTCGCAGATGTGTTATCGGAAATCGCTTGTGTGAAATAAACACATGAGATTCATCCCAGTCTATCTGTTAATTAATTTGATAATTAGTGTGTTAATTTAATTTGTAATTAGCGCTGGAGGAAATTACTCTTTGAGATAAATGATTGTTACTATATACGAATGATAATAGTAATAATAGTATTCCTATCATCATTATTATTTTCCGACATTGGACAGAATTACAGAAACATTTAATAGAAGTATAATAGTGAAAGAAGTTTACATGGAATTCACCAAATGAATGCCATACATTTTGTGATCGAAGTTCAAGAAAGAACTACAGTTTTGTCTATTTTTTTTTCCTTTTTTTTTTGTTTTGTTTTGTCTATTACGCACAAATTCTTAGATTTTATTAGTTTTTTGATTTGTAATTGCTTAACTGAAAACAATCATATTCAGTTTGCGACTAATTCGTACATATTCCAGAACTGTAGCAATTTCGGCAAAAATTGGGCTGTTCGAAAGATATTGAAAGCCATTTACTATTCTGTCGGTATTCGCCAGTACCACAACGAGGGGAAAATTTTATTTTACTGCTAAATGATGATCGACTATTTACAAATTTTTAAAGTAATATATATATATATATATATATATATATATATATATATATATGTATATATATATATATATATATATATGTATATGTATATACACACACACACACACACACACACCACACACAGTCAGGTAATTGTTAGGATGCTACAGGCCAGAAGTTCATTCCTGTCGATCAGCACAACAATGAATGAAAGTATTTATGTATGTATATATATAAGTGATATGTATAGGTATATATATATATATATATATATATATATATATATATATATATATATTCTAATGTGTGTGTATGATTCTGTTCTCTGGTGTATAAGTACATACACGAAACATGGTGGAGCAGACGGCCAAATAAACAAAAGTGGATATTGAGAAGATGTCTATTTCACACCTCAAGCTGGTCTAGACGATGTGCTATTACCAGCAACAATCTCACGATTTCACGGATCACTCTGAATGATTGAAGGGAACTGCAGAAGTCGTCTGAATATCATCTGGGCTCACTTGAGATTTTTTTTTTTTTTTTTTTTTTAGTGCTGTTTTTGGACGTTGACCAGTAATGTTTTATAAGGATCCGAAAACTAGCTTGTAGGCTTTACTTTAGGTTCTGAGGCGCAAGGATATCCCAGTTCAGATTCACCATATATATTCATTGATAGTATGTATCCATACTATCAATGATAACGACGGCGAGCTTAAGTGTGTTATTCATGAATATTGTTGAAAAAAACCATAATATTTAATAGAGAAAAATTTTATAACGAAGAGTTTTAAACTGCGTGCTTTTTTACTTATGTTTATTGTTTACTTCTATACAACAACACAATTTATGAATCACGCGGACGATGATAAATCTTACTTGTTAATGATACCAAAGTTTTTTAATTATATTTGTACCCTGGATTGATTACATAAAAAACAGACAGGCAGGCAGACAGAAAGTCAGAATTTCTTTCGAGGACGTACGAGTTCATAGGTGAGGTAATAAGTGGTAATTGAGTAGGATTATGTTATATGGTTCCCTTACTTGCCATATCACAGATATTAATCTGTAGGAATAACTTGATCTGAAAACGTTTACCCTTTTCCCAAACCAAAGAGATGACTTATTGTCAAAAAATATTATATGATTATGTTACCTCTAGAATATTGCATGATTCTGAAATAATCAATTTCGGTATATTATACTTACTTTTATGTGTGAAGTGTATCCTATTTGGTAACTTTTAGATTTTTCCTCAGAAGTGATTCAAAGTTAGATGCAGATATTTTCCTAAGAAACAATAGAATTCGTATATATTTCTCTTTGCTTCATTCAAAAAATACAATCCCAAAATATATCTTATACATTTGAAACCCTTTAGCAAATGGTGAATGGATTATCATATTTTTGTCTTCTAGGGATAATTCATTTTGAAACAATGGCGTTCCCTTTATCCTTCTTACTTGAAGTATTGAAATTCGCTTTCCGTGAGAGTTGTCGCTTCCATTTTTATTCCCGAAAAATTATACGACATTAAACTTCACATTATTTTTTCTACTGCAAAGATATTCTCCTCTCGCACTTTTAACCCAAACATTCATTACTAAGAGAGAGAGAGAGAGAGAGAGAGAGAGAGAGAGAGAGAGAGAGAGAGAGAGAGATGAAACTTTCTTACATGCTATTTTAGAAAATTATCATTTTCGCTCTGGATTATCTGTAAAGATCCAATATATGAAATAAATTTATAACTGTTGACAGGAATATATATCTTAGCATATTCTACTGTTATAGAATGTTATGGGATTATTAAAAGATTTATATGAGAGCATGTTTAGAAGGGCGGAATATAATAATATAGAAAATTTGATTATTTTAAGTCTTGCAATCTGGACGATATATGACATACTAAATGTCTATCGATATAGGGAAGGTGAATGGTGAAGAGATGAATATTAACATTGAAAAT
>NC_087221.1:29620285-29647785 GCF_015104395.2 Macrobrachium nipponense | reverse complement strand
ACTGGTCTATGCATAAAGGCAGGCCAGGCTGTCGCATAATGTTGGAAACTATTATGAAAACCGTAATGAGTTCCTAATACGACGCTTCGAGACAGAGAGAGAGAGAGAGAGAGAGAGAGAGAAGAGAGAGAGAGAGAGAAATATATCTTTATAAAAAAGAAAATTTTAATGCATTAAACTGATATAAGACGAAACGAAAGAGGCCAACCTCGTTCTTCTTATCAACCTCGAATTATTTCATTTATCTTATCAAAGTTAATGTCTCAATCATTTTCTCTTTTTATTCTCAAAATTTTTATCGTTTCTAACTAAAGGCTTTCTTACTAAATAAGCGTATTTGTTAATGGAATAATTTCCTTTACCCTATGGTCCTGTGCAAAAGAAGGAAGGAAATCCCCCATAAATAACTTCCAGTCATAATAATAAAACTCAGTACACTAAACAGAAAAAATCTAATTCCAGGGTCTTATTATTTTTAGAGAGACGCTTTCTTAGGCCCCGCAACCACCCCCCTTGCATTGTCATCTCCCTCTTTTTTAAACGTTTTCTAATGAGGATAGATCATAATGTATTCATGTAATGAACTAACTCCCTAATTAAAAAATTCAAAAGTGTCTAGTAAATTATTTTTCACCCAAAGGATTTTTTTTTAAAACAGGAACGGTCGTAGTCTGTTCGATTTTTATCCTACTTAATAAGCCCTTCGTGTAATTTATTTTTTGTTTTAATTATTATTATTTCTTTTTTTGCTTCTCTCACAGTCCTATTAATTCCGATTGGGTGGTATTTTTATAGTTGTGGGGTTTCCGGTTGCATCCTGCCTCCTTCGGATTCCATCACTTTTTCTTAATATGGTGTGTGCCGTTTTCTAGGATCACAACATTCTTCTGCCATGAGTCCTTGGAGCTACTTCAGCGTCTAGTTTTTTCTAGATTCCTTTTTCAAAAGGGATCCTTGGGATCGTGCCTAGTGCCTCCTTATTGATTATGGGTATGACTTGTTTCCACTGGCATTATCCCATATCCTTTTCTTATTTCTTTTTTTTCCAGATCTTGATACTTATTCCATTTTTCCCTCTCTTTCTCTTCAACTCTGTCGTCCCCATTGGTAGTTGGCGAACATCCATGAGTGTACTTTTCTTCGTTGACTTTGTCATACAAACGTCACGGTCCCTTGGTCCTATTTGCATCGTTAATACTACCCAATCCGTTCTGATACCATAGTCCCCAAGGAGGATTTTCTTTGCCTGATGCGTTTTCTATCACTCCCTCAGGTTGTGGCTCGTACCAACTTTATTCTGCAAGGTAAGCTGATGTTTCTTGCACAGGCCTCCCGTGTGGAATGGGCTTTTTGGTTTTGCCACCGAATCATGCCTCTTTTTTGTTGTACTTGGGTTCTGTGCCAAGTGGCCGGGCATTTCGCTTGCTATGTGTTTTTTTAATGGTTTTCAATTTTTCGTTTTTGCACTTCCTACATATGGGATAAGATGTTATTTTCCATGCCTTATCAATTACTTTGAACATATCTGGTTTCTGGAAGGGCCTGATCTTGTGCCGCTGTTATCATTCCTTCAGTTTCCCTTCCTTGAGTCCCTTCCCCTCTGTATGCCATTGGCCATGGGTTCCATCGCTGGCTAGTTCTTTAGTCTTGGTCAGTTCTGTCTGTCATTCTCCTGACTCTGTTATAATTTTCAGGGTCCTTCGTCTACTTTTATTAGTCCTTCTTCCCATGCACTCTTTAGTCACTCGTCGTTCAACTTGGTTTTCAGATATTGCCCCAGTGCTCTGTTCTCGATGTTGACGCAGTCCTCTATTACTTAGTAGTTCCCCTCTCCCTCCTTCCCTTTATTCCGTGTGATGTATAGTCCTGTCCGTATTTGCTCTTGGATGGTATTGCTTTGTGTATTGTCCATATGTTTCCTGTTTTCCTGGATCTATGCTGGCCTGGAGTTCTGCCTTGCCTCGGTCCATTCCACTTTATTCCTGCTCTGTATCTGATTGACTGGCACTGCCTCATGTTTTTTGTTGGCTGGCTTTTAATCATATTTCCGACATTGAGTTTTGACTTGAGGTATCGCCTTTGGCAGTCTCTGCATATTTATCTTTCCTGATCGTGGTCCTTCATTCTCTTGGTTTTTTGTTTTATAATACCCACTCCTTCCGGATTATTTCCCAACAGGTATTTGTATCCTGTTTCTCAATCTATGTGTTTGATGTTGCTCCATCCCATCTGTTATCTTTATCCCTTTCCAGTTTCTTGTTACTTTACTTTGCCTTTTTGTCTGTTGAACTAAGGCGTATTTTTTCAATTCCAAAACTCCATCCTGATGTCCCCAGATACAATCCTTACAGTACTGGATTAGGGTATCTATTTCCTTGATTGCTCTTACCATATAAGCTTGGTATGTCCGTCCATGAACATCAGATGGTTGATTCTGTAGCCTCTTTTCTTGAGTTGGTACCCGTGCAATCCACCATCTTCCTGTAGTTACTTTTTGTCATTGGGAATCATGGGCTACTACGAAAGAGCAGTGGGTGACAGTGAGTCGCCCTGGAATCCCCCTCCCCCTCCTGATATTAAGGCCTCTGCTCTAAGCCTTATTCCAGAGCTTGTAAGTATTGGTTTTCATTCCAGTTGTGTCAATTGGTTTTTTATTTTTGAAGGAAGCTGATGGTGTTTTTCCTCCTGCCCATATATTTTCAGGCATTCCTTTATTAGCCATTAGGTGGTGTATCATTGTCGAAGGCCTTTTCTTATAGTCTATCCATGCCATGCCCTTAGGTTTGGTTTTCCTTCTACTGGTTCTTTCATTACCAATTTTGTCTTCTGAGGATCCTGGTCCTTTTTGTGCCCCTAACACTTTTCCTTCTGCAGCCTTCTGGTTTGGTGGGGGATGGGGTTTGTTTGTCCCTCCTCTAGGTAATTGTTTATAGCCTTTCGTTTGATGATACCCTGTTTGTGTAACTTTCCCACATTATTGGGTAGGCAGGTGATAGCCTGTAGTTTACTGGCTATATTTCCCTTAATTATTACTTATTATAATTATTCTTATTATTATTATTAGTTATTATTATTATTTCTTATTATTATTTATTCTTAATTATTCATCAATTCATTATTATTATTATTAAATTAAAAGAAGGCAAGAATTAACGGGCGTTTTATTTTTAATATATTGTTTTTTGTTTTTTCTATTTTCCTTACAATCGGCTTCTCGTGGCTCAGTTGATGTTTTCCTGGAGTTTACTGGAATTTGTCCAAAAATTATAAGTTGCTGAAGGTAATCTATTTTTATTTATTGTTTTTATTAAAACAGGATTCTCAGGGTCGTCGTCAGTGCCGGTACTATTCCGTAAAGCGTAGTTCAATTACGGGCTTGGGGTTCCCCTCTTTGGTTTAGAGCTACTGTTGATGCTGGTATAGCTTGGTATCAGCGTGACGTTTTGCGGGGGGGGGGGAAAACCTTCTCGCAGGTCATCTTCAGACGAGTCGGTTTGAAGGAACTGTAAGTAACAAGAAAGTACCTGCAGGGTCGGTAATTTATAGCTGGCGTCCGTCCTAAAGAGTTGGAATTCCTCATTGGTCGGGGCCTCAGTCTTGGGGCGAAAGTCATTGGTTGTCGCATTGATGGGTTTCCCCCTCTCCCGCAATACATTTCTTTAGCTACAGTTCCCTTCAAACCTACTCGTCCGAAGATGAACCTGCGAGAAGGTCGAAACGTCCACGTGCATGCCAGCTTATAACCAGCCATCAACAGTAGCTCTAAACCAAAGATGAACCCTACGCCCGGAATTGAACTACTCTCTATGGAATAATACCGGTAACTGACGACGACCCCCTGCTTGACCTGGACCTGAGATCATGTTTTGTTTAAAATAAATAAAAGAAAGTAAAATCCCGTACCCCCTTCATCCATTTATAATTTTTTATAAATTCCCAATAATGAAGTATTGGCCACGTTACTCAAAAGAAACAATCGCTTGAGACCTGAGAATTAGATAAAATAAAACAACTCGCTTAATTTCTGCCATTTTTTTTTTTAACAGCATTGTAGCATAAAAGATGGGTCCTTCTAAACAAAATATTATTATTGTTATTTATTGATTATTATTATTATTTTATTATTTATTAATTAAATTATTATTATTTTATTTATTATTATTATATTCCTGGGTTTTTAAAAAAAAATTTTATTATGTTGCGACTTTGTCAAAGAAAAAATATAGAAATTTCTCTGTGTATCGTGAAAATGGCATAATTTACCAACATAACCCCCGCCACCCCCCCTCCCACCCATTGTCTCTCTCTCATACTCTCTCTCTCTCTCATCTCTCGCTCTCAGAAAGGCGTCCCTTACTCCTCTCTCTCTCTCTCTCTCTCTCTTCCCTCTTCCATTAAAAGATATCCTAAAAAGGTTCACATCTGAACTTGGATATTTACATAATCCTCTAAACGACTAATTCGGGAACCCACAGGCTGACCAAGTAGCTGTATTAGTCTTGAGCGCCTAATGGCCTTTAAAGCGAAAGGGCACAGGGTAGCTTCCTCTCTCTCTTCCCTCACTCTCTCTCTCTCTCTCTCTACTCTCTCTCTCTCTCTCTCTCTCGAGAGGCGAGAGAGAGAGAGAGAGATAGAGAGAGAAGAAGAGAGAGAGAGAGCACAAAATAATTACCTATTAGATTTCAGTTATTCTAAGTGGGCATGTGGATGTCATCTCTTTCGTCAGCAAATGTAATTTTTAATTTTCCAGTTTTTTTTTATTTTCCTTCTGGATAATTGAGATTATGTACCACACTTGATGTTTTAGCTCTGTGACCACATTGATCCATCCAGTCACCCGAGTTTATTATAATGATAATATATATTATAATTAATATATAATATATATCTATATATTAGTATATCTTATATATATGATATTACACACCATACTTATATACATCATCTACATGCCATACATGACATACATATGAATTGTCTTTTTTCCTGTTTTTTCCGAATACAACAGTATAAAATTAATGAGGATAAAAGGTCTCATAAAACACTAATTTTAACGTTGCAAATAGTTTTGTTTTTTACTGGGCCTTTTGTCGTTCTATTATACAATACATATAGATTATGTATATATACCATTTTAAGTACTACATATGTGAATATACATAGTACATTCTATAATATTCTATTATATATATATATATATATATTATGTATATATCTATATAATATATGTACGCATAATATATATATATATCTATGTATATATATTGTGTGTTGTGTATGTGTATGAATATATAGTATGTAAATTATAGTATTATCACATGTATTTTACCGTAAATCTCAGAGATAATTATGAGAAAAAAATTATTCCTCTGCGAAAGTTACCTTATGAATACCATGACAATTTTTTGGAAACAATTTATTTGCTTGTTGATGGAAATGGAACGTATCGTTGGTGGTGGCCACCCTTTCCAAAAAAAAAGAGAAACGGAGCTCTTCACTTCTTGACTTTTTCTATTGCCCTTCTGTTGGCTCATAACCGCTGCTGTATTTATTATAAATGTGCCTCTCAGTAGCAGACATTATATGGATAGTAACAAAGAAGCAAAATATCTGTTTTTTGTTTCACACTTTTCGATAATGTTGATGACCATGTAGTATCTTTCCTTCCTAAAATATACTTTTATTATCTTATTCTAAGTGTTTTTTCAACCCAACCCTCTATCTCCCTAAACTTACTTTTGTGCTATTTCATTACTTTATTTTTATAAAAGTTGCTACCAACTATTTATTTCTTAAAAATGTCTTTTCCACCAACTTATGATACCTTTCCCCCTAACCCTACTCCCACCCCCCCCCCCCCCCGCCCCCCCCCCCCCCACCCTAGCATTCGACATTTTCCCCCAAAATCTAACCGAAGTGGCAGTAATATTAATAAATTCATCTACGACTAACTAACATCTTCACTCATTAGCTAAGTAGAATTCTCTAAACGATGGCTAATCACATTACACTGAAAACCCTTTCCCCTTCCCCAGTTTTTTGGGCGGAAGCAAGATGCTTCATGCTGATTAAAACTTTAACGCTTTTTAATGCCTATAATGAGGAAAGAGTGTTTCATAAAGATAGGGATAAGATGAATATTCAGTCCTGGAAAAGGCCCAGTAGGCGTAATGACTGGCTAATGTCAGAAGACAGACACTTACAGGAGGTGTGTAACCGTGTCGACTACTGCTAGTTTCTTTTATATTCCCACAATTTTCTTTACACTTTACACACGCGCTATATATATATATATATATATATATATATATATATATTATATATATATAGTATATTATATATATACTATATATATATGATGTAATATGTATACTGTGTGTTTGTTTGTATATTGCATATATTATATAATACTTACATTATGGCATTAGATAATATATTATATTTATAAATGTGGGGTATTGTATGAACATACTTACATTACCATATATATAATATATATATATATATATATAATATATATATATAGTGTTGTGTGTGTGTGTGTGTGTGATGTGTGTGTTTTTGTATGTGTACGTATGTATTCATATATTTGGGTCTGTGAGTCTATTGTGAAAGATGGCTTTCGTAAGATGTTCTCCAATACAATGTTTTTTTTTTTTTTTTTTTGGGGGGGGGGGCGAGTGGCCGCTGATGCTAACCTAGATTCCTGACTAATCGATTATATTTTTCTACTCATTATGACTGAATTATTTAACAAGTTACACTCGCCCCGCCACTTTGCCTTAGGAGATACCATTCTGCATTTACCTATGTTAGTAAGCTTGTAAATAAACCTTTGTTGTGTTAGTGTTTCTTTCTATATTCGTATCCCCAGTTTCAACTGTTGGTGTTGAAATATATTTTTTTTTTTTTATTTATTTCATATTGAACTGAAACGGACCTCTCTCAGAGGCCGTAACAAACAGCACAGTCCACCATGGCCGGCTGAGTTTCATGGGCCGTGGCTAAGAGTTTCATACAGCATTATACGCTGTACAGAAAACTTGTTTTACCCGAGCCTCCGATTAAGATGAGTTTATGTACTGTGTTTATAGTAAAGATAGTATTTATATACTTATTATTGCTATTAGTAGTAATATTGTAAATCCAGAGACAAAAATAAATTTCTGTCTGAATGCAAGAGCAAGTTGATGAAGTTGATTATCACAGAGATGATTTTACAGTGTTGATTGACGCCTGACAGCTTGTGGCAGTGTCGCCTTTTAAAAATAACACGAGAGTCTCGTCCAGACGCGAAGGATTATACCAGACGAGTAATTTCTCAAATTATTTGAAAGCAATTGCCAAATAACTGAAGAGATACACTAATATTTAGAAGTAATCGTCAGGTGACCGGAGAGGTCACTGATATTTAAAAGCAAACAGATCATAAGGAAGAGAGCGACAAAATAACAAAGAAAAGTAGATATACATGTAAATTTTTAAGAACGACTGGGTGTGTCATGGCAGGTTTGACATTCAGGATGAGAGAGAGAGAGAGAGAGAGAGAGAGACGAGACGAGAGACGAGAGAGCCGAGAGAGAGCTGGTGTCTAACAACCCAAACGCGTGATAATACATAACTCCCCCATCACCGTCCCGATGCCAATTAAATATCTCCACCCTACAGCATCCGAGCCAAGACAAAAATCCATCGACGAAACTCATCCTTGGAGTTGCCCTAGAGACGAAGAAATAGAAAAGAATTGGAACGAATAAAAAGGCACGAGTTCAAGAGGGTTTTACTGAATTCTGTAGGTGGAAAGACCCCTTGGGGCCTTCCTTTGGAAAACACTTTCTAAACTTGGAATATCTCGGGTTGCGTCCCTTCGGTTTCAAAATGCGTTGCGTTCTTTGTTTTTGTTTTTTTTTTTTTTATTATTATTATCTTCGTCCTTAAATGCTTATGCTGGGCTCTGTCGATTAAGTGCTGAGTAGGAGAAGGTTTTTCAGATTGTAGTTATGTATGTAATATATATATATATATATATATATATATATATATATATATATAGAGGTATGCATGTATGTATCTGTGTGTGTGTTTTTAGGTTTATACATCTATATGTATATAAATAAATGTATAAGCCACGAAGGAAAGTGAAACACTAGAGTAACTGCAAGATCTTTCGAAAGATCTTGTAGCTGCTCCAGTGTTTATCTTTTCCTTCGTGGCTTATACCTTTATTTATGCATTTATCACGTTCCAAACTTTCGTTATTCAGTTATACATCTATATCCATATATTTATATGAAGATGTAGATAGACAGATATAGATATGTATGTATGCGTATGTATGTATATATATTATATATATCTATATATATATATATATATATATATATATTTATATTTATATATATATTAATATATGCCTGTTTGTATGTGCGGATATGTACCTATGTATACATGTCAGTCAATCTGTCTATTTTCCTTTGATTACAAGAGAGTGAGATATATAATTACCACCACATCTGGAAAGCTGTGCTGTAAATTCAAGAAGAACGAGGCGATTCCATTAAGACTAATCGACCGAATCACATTATTTTCCCAAGTTTAGACACAAACAGATTTTTCCATCGCGCTTCAGACCAATGCATCGCAAAAAACTGCGGTCTGTTGTAAAAATTCATTTCCATTTTTTTTTTTTGCGCGCGCGAGCGAAATGAAGAGAGAGATTACCATCGCAGATGTGTTATCGGGAATCGCTTGTGTGAAGTAAATACGTGAGATTCATCCCAGCCTGTCTGTTAATTAATTTGATAATTAGTGTTTTAATTTAATTTGATAATTGGTACTGGAGGAGATTACTCTTTGAGATAAATGTATTATTACTATTTTTTATGTTTTTAAATTACCAAATGATATTAATAATTATACGAATGATAACAGTAGTTAATAGTATTCCTATCATCATTATTATTTTCCGAAATTGGACAGAATTACATAAACATTTAATAGAAGTATAATAGAGAAAGAAGTTTACATGGAATTCACCAAAGGAATGTCATACATTTTGTGATTGAAGTTCAAGAGAGAAGTACAGTTTTATCTATTTTTTTTTTTTTCCTTTTTTTTTGTTTTTTATGTTTGGCTGTTTTTCCCCCCTTTTTTAGGTCAGCACGAAACCTTTCGCAAATTCTTAGATTTTATAAGTTTTTTGATTTGTAATTGCTTAACTGAAAACAATCAATATTCAGTTGCGACAAATTCGTACATATTCCAGAACTGCAGCAATTTCGGTAAAAATTGGGCAGTTCGAAAGATATTGAAAGCCATTTACTATTCTGTCGGTATTCGCCAGTACCACAACGAGGGGAAAATTTTATTTTCTGCTAAAAGATTATCGACTATTTACAAAATTTCAAGTAATATATATATATATATATATATATATATATATATATATATATATATATATATATGTGTGTGTGTGTGTGTGTGTGTGTGTGTGTGTGTATAAATACGTACATATATATATGTAATGAGGTTATGAACCTCATTATTCATTTGGTAAACGTGTAACTCGAACGTCAGGCAAACAACAAACAAATCTCTCTAGCAAGCAACCAGCGGCTCGCGACCTTCGCTTTCTCTCTCTCTCTCTCCAAGCGATACCTCTCTCTCTCTCTCTCTCCTCTCTCTCTCTCTCTCTCTCTCTCTCTCTCTAACAGTAATTAAAATGACGAGAGTTGCATTATAAGAAAATACATTTATTAAGTAACAAAAGATAATGATCCAAGTCTTACTGACTAACTTAAAAACCCCAACAAAAATGTCTAAACAGTATTTAGTCACACCAAAATTCTATTATCCATCGGGACTTCCTCGGTTCCCCCTCATGGTTCCGCTAGAACCGTCTGTTCCAAAGACATAAGGAATACCTCGTACGTACACACACAAGTTTAACAACCAGAGATTAAAGATTGAATATTCCCACAAAAATGTCAAATAGGTAACAAGCCACTCTTTGGCTAAAACAGTTCAAAACTCACCCAAGCAGCCGGACTATTTCACACACTTATCAAAAAACCACTTCGGAGAGCACCACGGCATCTTGTCTTTCTTCCAAAGACGCCTCTATGCCAAATCCTCCATAGACTTGGGTATCATACATTTTTAAGAGAAGAGGCGCACACGCACATACGAACGCGCAGTTCGTTAGCGCCTCGTATTACTGGCTGCAACCAGTTTTACAAAGGCACTTTGGAAAGACCTATGAACTGTCGTACATTGACTTGTCTTTCTATGCAGTTTTATCTCACGCCACCCACAAAAACCCATTGATCAGCTTTCCTCGGGTTGTTGCTTTTCCACATTCCAATAGGTCACAGCGAACATATTGGCAATATATCATTAATCATAACCCTAGGCCTTATACGGCTCGGCCACTAACCAATGCTAGCTCCCACCTAGCAAAATGGTCAACAAAATAGCTTATATAATATAAAACATAAGTAATAACTGCACGTCTCTGGCATTATAAAATAAAGTCTGCTACGCTTTTATCTCCAAATAACACTAGAATTTTCTCTCTTCGGATTCTTGAATATCCCTCTTTGCTTGTCTGAACTAGCTGAACAGACTTTAGCTAACTGTAGGAAGCTGTAGGAAGACGGAATGCCTCCCTCATCGTAGAAGACTTCTAACGACTTCTGCAGATCCCAAAAGACACGCTGTAGAACTCTCGTGATCACCATCGTGGAAACTTGTAATCACCCTGTACAAAAACGACCAGCAAACACTCTCTGCAGGCTGGTGGACGTCTTGCTAGCATTGGAAAACGACTTTTTGGTGTGTTAGTATGTCAGTCAAGTCACTAGTTAATCTAAGAAAATTAACCCAGACATACTACTTCTATCAAACAATGATCTCAAAAGGTCAGAAATACTAACTGAATGTCTCCCAATTAACTACCTTAATATGACTACTAAATGATTAGTCATTATCATAACTCTGAAAGAAAAAAAACATCAAGTTCTCCAACTCAATTCTCCAAACTCACACATCAGCACACACACAACCCAAAAAACTCACAGCAACTCCACGGACTTCTGCACTCACATTTCAACTCGAATGTTCTCACAAGTAAACAAAAAAGAAAAAAATCGTAATGAGCCCAAGGAAAAAAAAATCACATAACACGCCCAGACCCAAAAAATGTTCTCTCAAGCTCTGATATCTGAACAACTCACAAAATCAGCAAAAATCTCCAATGTTTAACACAAAAACCCCTTTACTGCTCATAAAATTAATTACAATGAGACTTAATGTCAAACTCCCATTTACGTAAACAACAACTCCAAAAAATTACATCTCCCGTCCAAAAAGAAATGCTATTTAATCTCAATCCCTAATTACATCTCTCATAGGAAAAGGAAGAAAAATAAAAAAAAGATAATCACAAATAGATTTCCCCCATCACAAAATACATAGTACATGTATAATATGCATAACCCCCCGCGTTTTTCCCAAGAAATGCCCCATGTAAAGTTATGGAATTTCTCGACATCGCAACTTTATCGACTGGACATGTCCAGAAAGCAAACTCGTACCCATGCGCTTTCCTGAAATGCTATTGTCAACATTTCCAGATATTGCAAAAATTCTGATCAATCACCATCAGAGGAAAAGAGTCAGCACACGGCTCATCACATCGCTTGTCAGCAGAAAATCTGCCTGCGGACGTAAGCTCGAACAGCAGCATAAAAAATGTCCAGTCAGACACACAAGTTTGGAAAACTCATGATTCTATAGAAAAAGGTCTAATTGACACATTTCACAAAATTAACTCCAGGATATGACTAATGTGTTCAAAAATTTGTCTCGAAGACTTATTCTCTCAACATGACACAGCCCAATTAAATGTCTCCAGAAATAATACACTTGTGAACATAAAAAATGCACACATCTCCATAGGACTACAATGCAGTAATATCACTCGCCTCTAAATAGTCACGAAACCAAAGAGAAAGAGCCACAGAAATCTTCTCTTTGTTCAAGAAAACAAACTCCCATAACCACAAAAAAGGGTCACCCGCCCAAGATTAATTCCAACTCCATACATAAATATGTAACATCATATTAATAAGAACATCACTCCGGTTATAAAAATATTTCCTCCATTTGATCAAACCACATCCATTTTTTTTGGGTATTCCCTCTTATTTCTCTGATAGCCATATGTTAATAAAAAAAAACACCACTCCAGGAATTAAAAATAATCACCTCTATTTCGGCAAATAAAAAATATTTATCTCTATTTCCCCAATACTCCATGTGGAGTAAAACAAGGCTCCAAAAAAATATATCTCCAAAAAGGATAATTAAAAAAATGAAATCCTATCTCTAGAAAAAAAGGTGCACTCAAGGCATCTAATAAACACGCTCACAAATATTTCCCCATAATCTCAAAAATGTGTCTCCATTTGCAACAAAGATGGCTGCAAAATAATTGAACTAAACATAGCTCTCACCACTATTGGCAAATATCAAAATGGCCAAAAATACATCTCCAATATATTATATCTCAAATTATAACTCCAAAATAATATATCTCAATTCTCCAGAGAATAACTCGATGTTATAGTAAAAAACTATAAAACTCTCTCCTTAGCATAATTGCTGAAAAGGCCAAAACTCGGCAAATCAAAAACTGTCTAGGAAATTCCAGAAAAAATCCCCAATGTGCCACAACTCATTATAACAGAACTCCAATTCAAAGTGTCTTTGCCAAGACTTCTCCATATGTACTACGACATAGGCCACTAGAAAACTTAACCAAGTTTCCTATCTCTCACAAAGGTTGTCACAAATACAATAAAGGTATTGTGCAAGAAAACTCACAATTTCTGGAACACAAATATCCAGAAAAAAAAATGTAGTGCCATTACGTATGCATTCAAAACATGCAAAAAATTCTCCCGTAAATTTCTCTGCAGCATCAAATAGCTGAAACACAAACACGTTCCCGAACAATGACTCTAAGTCACGAACTGAGATATTAAAAAAATATTCACGCCAACTGGAGAGAAAAAATAATTCAAATTCACCCATGGTAAAAAAAACTTGTCAGCGATGGCTAACTTCCAAAAAAGGAGAAAAGAAAAATCTACGGCATTGTTAACTATCTCCCGTGATTCACTAGATGTCAAGCAATTATTCTGCTGAACTCATAAAAAAAACCAAAAAAAAAAAAGGAAAAAAAAAAAAAACAAAATTAATGTGTTAGTTAGTTCCTCCCAAATTCAAAAAAGATTTCACCACCCTTGATAGCATTACAGCACTCACGTATTAGTATAAAAAAAATCAGTATCAGAAATATTATTTATCAGCAAAATCCCCAAAATTGCTATCAAAAATCACCAGTATCAGTATGAAAAAAAACATCACCAATGTTAATGCTTATCCATTCTCCAAAAATTCAGCAAAAAATTCAGCAAAAGTTCAGCAAGATTCAACACAACTCACCAAGATTCAGCCAGATTCATCAAGATTCAGCAAACTTCATCACTCATGAATCACTGAAATATTCTCCAAAGTTACAAAAACTCAACAAATAACTAACCCCAAGATTTCTCCCATAACTCATTGTAATAATTCTCCATGAATAATTATCTGTAATAATTATAAAAATAATCTCCACAAAATATCTCAAATCTCTCGTAAACAAGTCTCAAGTAATGATAATTAATACTTAAGCCAACCCTCCCGTGTAAACATCTCAAGTATAATAATTATTAATGGAAGAAACAAATCCACAGTTATGTAAATGTACATATATTTAAGTTTAAAACAGAAAAGAGATAGCTTTCGGGAATCTGTACGGTTCCCCTTATCAATCCACGATAATCCCACCCACTTCCTCTCGCCATCAGCAACAACAACAACATATAATTATAATAATAATAATAACTCTCCATAGTAACAATTCTCTTGCAAAGATCTCAAGTAAGGGCGAAACTCAAAATAGCATACAACAGTAATGCTGAACGCACACAATCAACACCAGATGCAACACCATGATATATCACCATCGCCACACTCAAAATCAACACCATTCACGGCATCGGGCATTACCATGCACCACTTTTAAAGTAATTTCTCCAACACAAAAAAAAAAATAATAATAATCTGTGTCTCCCCATTATATTTGTGTCTTCCAAGGCATAAGGAAAACATACAATGCATTTCAATTCTCTTTTCTCTTCATTCATGAGAAAGAAAATCTCTTTTTATTTCCTTTTCTTCTCTTCATCCAAGAGAAAAAAAAAATTTCTTTCCTAAAAAAAAGACTCTATGGGCGTTTCACTTCATCAACTAATCAATCAGCTGATATCCTAGTATTCATTGTCAAGGCCAGACTCGTCTTCCAACAGCCCGACAAAGAAAAAAGTTTCTCCCCCCACACCCTGGAGCATTGAAACACCCCCCTCAGTCAAGTGATACCCCCGAGGCATACCAGTACCCACCATGCAACGCGCCTCTCTGCGCCGGTTAGCAGAAATGTGCTGAGCCCGTAAAATACAGTGGCCGCTTTGTCTCCAAGCGAAATATGCTATCCAAGCACAGTTCACATGCATAAAAAACATCTTTATACGCCCTCATGATAAACAAAGACGAATGCATCTATCATAAACATGTGTCAATAAAGAAAACACGTCACTTTGCTACTATGGGGAAAGAGAAAAAAATTTTATTGACCTCTTGAACCAATCCCATTTCACTGAAATATTTAAAAAAAAAAACATACACAATATTCCTTAACACAAACCACTCCATACTGGGAACAAAAAAAGAAAAACTCGGAATTCGCGTATGACACGACAGAGACACACGCGGGAATGCACTCTACATTACACACAAGAGTCACACTGAGTGCCTGCAACTGCTTCTAGGCTGACTCCCTGGGAAAAATGCTGAGTCTAAGAAAATGCTTCCCACTCCCCTTTTGCGCAGTTAATGGATAGATATTTCTCATTTTTTTTTGTCTCACTTAGTAACTGAAAACTAACAATAACAATTTTCCACAATCCCACAAAGGCTTTGTCGTTCAAAAACTATCACTAAGCCATAACCCCTTTATCTTTTTTAACTGGTCACCTATCTCTTCATTGGCGTTCCCAGGCATAAAAAAACCTTTTATACCATTTTTTCACCGCTGCCACCAGCTGTAATGAGGTTATGAACCTCATTATTCATTTGGTAAACGTGTAACTCGAACGTCAGGCAAACAACAAACAAATCTCTCTAAGCAAGCAACCAGCGGCTCGCGACCTTCGCTTTCTCTCTCTCTCTCTCTAAGTGATACTCTCTCTCTCTCTCTCTCTCTCTCTCTCTCTCTCTCTCTCTAACAAGTAATTAAAATGAGAGAGTTGCATTATAAGAAAATACATTTATTAAGTAACAAAATATAATGATCCAAGTCTTACTGACTAACTTAAAAACCCCCCAAAAAATTTCTAAACAGTATTTAGTCACACCAAATATCTATTATCCATCGGGACAACCTCGGTCCCACCTCATGGTTCCGCTAGAACCGTCTGTTCAAAGACATAAGGAATACCTCGTAAGTACACACACAAGTTTAACAACCAGAGATTAAAGATTGAATATTCCCACAAAAATGTCAAATAGGTAACAAGCCACTCTTTGGCTAAAACAGTTCAAAACTCACCCAAGCAGCCTCACGGACTCATTTCACACACTTATCAAAAAACCACTTCGGAGAGCACCACAGTTTTTTAATAGAAGAGGCGCACACGCACATACGAACGCACAGTTTGTTAGAGCCTCATATTACTGGCTGCAACCAGTTTACAAAGGCACTTTGGAAAGACCTATGAACTGTTGTACATTGACTTGTCTTTCTATGCAGGTTGTTATCTTACGCCACCCACAAAAACCCATTGATCAGCTTCCTCGGGTCATTGCTTCTCCACATTCCAAAGTAGGTCACAGCGAACATATTTGGCAATACATCATTAATCATAACCCTAGGCCTTATATATATATATATATATATATATATAGTAGATATAATATATAGATATATATATATATGTATATATATATATATATACATATATTTATATATATATATATATATATATCTATATATATATATATATATATATATAATATATATTATATAATATATATATTATATATATATATACAAGTATACATACACATATATACTTACATACATAAATACTTTCATTCATTGTCATGTTTTGAACGACAGCAAATCCATTGTCCATGTTGAACGACAGGAAATGAAACTTCTTGCCTGTAGCATCCTAACAATTACCTGACTCTTGTATATATATATATATAATATATATATATATATAATATATATATATATATATATATATATATATATATATCTATATATATATATATAAATACATATATCTATATATCTATATATATATATATATATATATATATATATATATATTATATAGTATGATATATATATATATATATATATATATATATATATATATATATACGTATATATATATACATACATATATATATATATATATATATATATATATATATATATATATTATATATGTGTGTGTTCTGTTCGATGTAAGTACAGAGACTGAAACATGGTGGAGCAAACGGCCAAATAAACAAGAGTGGACACTGAGAAGCCGTCTATTTCACACTTTAAACTGCTCTAGACGATGTGCTATTGCCAGCAACAATCTTACGATTTCATGGATATCACTGAATGATTGAAGGGAATTGCAGAAGTCATCTGAATATCATCTCGGCTCACTAAAAAGTTTTCTTCTTTTTTTTTCAGTGCTGTTTTTGGACGTTGATCAGTAATGATTCATAAGGGATCCGAAAACTAGCTTTGTAGGCTTTACTTTAGGTTCTGAGGCGCAAGGATATCCCAGTTCAAATTCACCATTTATATTTCATTGATAGTATGTATACATACTATCATGATAACGACGGCGAGCCTGAGCGTGTTATTCATGAATATTGTTGAAAAAAACCATAATATTTAATAGAGAAATATTTTATGGTGAAGAGTTTTAAACTGTTTGCTTTTTTACTTATGATTATTGTTTACTTCTATATAACAACACAATTTGTGAATCACGCGGACGATGATAAATCTTACTCGTTAATGATCCCCAAAGTTTTTAAATTATATTTGTACCCTGGATTGGTTTTACATAAAAAAACAAAAAGACAGGCAGGCAGACAGAAAGTCAGAATTTCTTTATAGGACGTACGAATTCATAGGTGAGGTAATAAGTGGTAACTGAGTAGGATTATGTTATGTGGTTCCTTCACTTACCATATCACAGATACTTAATCTGTAGGAATAACTTGATCTGAAAAACATTTACCCTTTCCCAAACCAAAGAGATGACTTATTTGTCAAAAAATATTATGATATTTTCCCTCTGGGAATATTGCATGATTCTGAAATAATCAAGCTTTCGGTAAATTATACTTACTTTTATGTGTGAAGTGATGTATCCTATTTGGTAACTTTTAGATTTTTTCCTCAGAAGTGATTCAAAGTTAGATGCAGATATTTTTCCCCTTAGAACAATAGAATCCCGAGATATTTTTCTCTTTTGCTTTCATTTCAAACAATAACAATCCCTTCTTCCTCTATGAAGTTGTGAAATTCGCTTTCCATGAGATTTTGCCCATCTATTTTTTTCCCGACCCTTCCCCGAAAAACTAATAAGACATATATTCACATTTTTTTTTCTACTGCAAAGAAAATATTTTCCTCTCGCACTTTTTAACCCAAAATATTTCATTACTTCGAGAGAGAGAGAGAGAGAGAGAGAGAGAGAGAGAGAGATAGAGAGAGAGAGAGAGAGAGAGAAGAAATTTTCTTAAATGCTAAATTTTAGAAAATTTTCATTTTGTTTCTCTCTGGATTATTTCTGGTAAAAATCCATTTATGAAATTAAATTCATATTCTGTCCGGCGCTGTTTACGTTAGGTAATAACTGTTTGACAGGAATAAATATGTCTTAGCCTCTACTGTTATAGAATGTTATGGGATTATTAAAAGGTTTATGTTGAGTGCAGTGTTTAGAAGGGCGGAATATAATAATATAGAAATTTGTTATTTTAAGTCTTAAAAATCAGGGACGATATATATGACATTACTAAATGTCTATAAGATATAAGTGAAGGTGGGAATGATTACGAAATAATTATTAATATTGAAATAAATACTTGAATAGATATTTGTTGATCAAGGAAAAAACCAAAAAATAAGTTTAGTCATGATATTGAGAAAAACAATCTTAGATTATTAGGTCTGAAACCTTAACAAAAAATCCAGTACTCAGTTATTTTTTTTTATAAGCTTGTTCGCGCCTTGGAGTAGGGGGCTGCTGTCACCCTACCCTCCCGACCTCTACCAACCCCGCCCCTGCCGTGCCGGGCAGACAGGTTTGAAAGAGGATGGTGGATGGCTCCCTACCTACCTCGCCCACCCAGGGCAGACAAATCGGTTTGTTAGTGGGCGGGGGGGGGGGGAGGTGGGGGAACTACTATGCGAGGCAGCTACCCTGCCCAGGTAAAGCCAAAGCTTAGATACAATGGTACTACTTTGGTTCCAACTTTTTCGTTGATTGTGTGGCTAAGTTGTCAGCGGCCTTTTCTTTCAATTGAAAGACCTGGGTTCGATTCTGATTTGAGTCAGAAATTTAGTTCTGTTCTACACGTGATTGTGTTGATTATTTTCTATTATATATATATCTATATTATATATATATTATATATATATATATATATATATATATATATATAAAGTGAATACCACAGATTATTGACCGACACAAGATTAGTACCAAGCGTTTGATACTGATCTTCTGCTTGGTCATTTTCCATGTGGTATTCGCTCATATATTGATGTCACGTGCATTTACTGTGATTTTTTAAGCATATGTATATATATATATATATATATATATATATATATATATATATATATATATATATATATATATAGTCTATCATCTGTTTGAACGAAGGAAACGTAATTTTAGAGAAGCCTTGAACCACTTACGGGAATGTTTTTTAAACAAGGAGCATATAAACAATTACACATAATCGTTGATGGTCTATCCCCTTTCTCAAACAAAGCTTGACGTCAACAGGGTTTCCTTCTATTCCTTTGTGTTGATTCAGCAACTTTGCAAACAGACATACCTCCTTTAGGAGGTATTTATTTATTTCGCATTAATTTTATTTACCTTATCAATGGTCATATTAAATTATTATTATTATTCATAATGGCCATCTTATCCCGTTTTTTTCAATGCCTTCTCTCTCTCCTCTTTCTCTCTCTCTCTCTCTCTTCTCTCTCTCTCTCTGTCTCTGTCGCTATGTCTCTGTTTCTCTCTCTCTCTCTGTCTCTCTCTTCTCTCCTCTCTCTCTCTCACACACACAAACACACACAACACACACACATACACACTATTCCAGGTACTCACTATTTTGACAATTTGCTCTCGATTTAAAACGGAGGAAGGAAAAAATTTTTTTTTTCTGAAAGAATAAAATATTATTCTCAATAGCTCCTCATCCCGTAATGCCTTTCTCTCTCTCTCTCTCTCTCTCTCTCTCTCTCTCTCCTCTCTCTCTCTCACATATACATACATTATTTCACGTAAACCTCTTTTTGATATTTTTTTTTTTTTTAAGAGTAAAAGAGGAAACGACTTAAGCCTGTGTCTGTCGAGTTTCATGATTCTCCGTTGTCCAGTCAGCTCTCTTTATTTACACATTTTATACAGCTTCTATTGATTAATCACTTTAATCTCTCTCTCTCTCTCTCTCTCTCTCTCTCTCTCTCTCTCTCTCTCTCTCGTCTGAGTTTGTTATAGGAGTAATTATTTGGCCGTCTCATTTGCCCTTTGCATTAAATTAAAGAGAAAAATTTGGGACTTATATCTGTTGTATTAATCATTTTCCATCGCCCGATCACGTGACCTGATTTCCACGCAACATTTTTACTTTGATCTAATCAGGGTAATCAGATGAAAGTAGCGAATCACCATTACAAATAATAGAAAGATTAGATTTTGCCATTAATCTGATAATATTTTTTGGGGCGGCATCCGTAATATAAATGCGTATGACCTAATTTTATCATTGTTTGATTGTTGCTCCCAAAGGAGGCGATAATTGAAATAGAAGGTCATGATAACTAATTTTTATGGCATGTGTTGTCTGAAGTAGTCCGAGTAATAGTAACGATTTTGATGGCTTTCAAAAATGTTAGAACAAATATCCAATGCTGATAACTTAAAGGAGCCGATAGCTTTGAAGTAGATGAATTATATTGCCTTTTGAAAAAAAATGTCACTTACTTGTTAGAAATACTTACTGTGGAATAATGGATATTTTACTATGCAATTGCTGTACTATTCATTCCATGTATTTAATAAATTGCCTATTGTCAACGCATCCGCATGTGTCTCTCCCTGTATGCATCCCGCACATGCGCATGATTTTTCTTCTTGCTTCTCTTGGCGCGAACTGCACGCCCTGCAGAGCCTCTGTACATATTTACCTTTTGCTGCTTGGAATATACAAATCTACGACTCGGGATATCATTTCTCCCATCCTGCAATCTTTCGTCTTCTAATGCAAGACATCACCACCTTCATCACACTTACCAATAGCGGTTTATGGGTTTAGATGAAGGAAACACTGAAAACAAAATTATATCTTCACAGTTAGCTTGTAATATTATTGTTATAATATTATTGCATCTTCGGATGTACCGATAATTTTCTTTTTATCCATTTTGCCCTCATAGTTATCGATAAGTAGTAGAATTTTAGTTTAAATCGCTATCACCACATCATCTCAAATTGTTCTCTCCGTTGTACGTGATGGTGGTAATGAGTCTAACACAGCGCGACAGAGAGAGAGAGAGAAATATATATTAGAAGAAAATTTTAATGCATTAAACTATATAAGAAGAAACGAACAAGGCACAACTCGTTCTTTATCAACTCGACTTATTTCATTTTTATCAAAGTAAAATTGTCAAGATCAATTTCACTTTTATATAAAATTTTATCGTTCTTCTAAAGGCTTTTCTAACTAAAGCGTATTCTAATGAAATATTTCCTTCCTGTGGTCTATGCAAAGGAAAATTCCTATCACCACCATAAATAATTCAAGTCATATACACGAACAGAAAAAATATAATTCACGGTATTATTATTTTTAAAGAGACATTTCTTAGGCCCAACCACCCCCTTCATTACCATCTCCCTCTTTCTAACGTTCTTAATGAGGATAGATCATCATGCATCATTAATGAAATAACTCCCAATTAAAAGAAAATTGAAAAGTGTATAGTAATGATTTTTCACCCAAGGTTTTTTTTTTTAACGGAAGTCGTAGTCTGTTCCTTTTATCCACTTAAGCCTTCGTTTAATTATTTATTTATTTATTTATTATTATTATTATTATTATTATTATTATTATTATTATTATTATTATTATTATTATTATTATTATTATTATTATTGTTGTTGTTGTTGTTGTTGTTGTTTTTGTTAAAAATAATGGTAGAATTAAGCGAGTTGATTTTATATATTGCTTTTTCTCTTTTCCTTACAATTGGCTTCATAGGCTTAGCGATGTTTCTGAGTAACTGGCCAATCATATTGGGAATTTCCAAAAATTATAAATGCTGAAGGCACTCTTTTATTTCTATTTATTATAACAGGATCTCAGGTTCAGGTCAAGCAGGGGTCATCGTCAGTGCCGGTATTATTCCGTAAGCGTAGTTTAATTCCTGGCTGAGGTCGTCTTTGGTTTAGAGCTGGTGTTGATGCTGGTATAGCTGGTATCACGTGACGTTTCGACCTTCTCGCAGGTCATCCTCGGACGAGTCGGTTGAAGGGACTGTAGCATAAAAGAGGGTCTTCTACCAAATATTATTATTATTATTATTATTTTTTTTTTTTTTTTTTTTTTTTTTTTTGTTCTATCACATCCTCCAATTCGACTGGGTGATATTTATAGTGTGGGGTTCCGGTTTGCATCCTGCCTCCTTAGGAGTCCATCACTTTTCTTACTCTGTGCGCCGTTTCTACGATCACTATTCTGCATGAATCCTGGAGCTACTTCAGCCTCTAATTTTTCTCGATTCCTTTTTCAGGGATCTTGGATCGTGCCTAGTGCTCCTATGATAATGGGTACAATTTCTCTGGCATATCCCATATCCTTCTTATTTATATTTTATTTTCAGATCTTGATACTTATCCATTTTTTCCCTCTCTTTCTCTTCAACTCTGGTTTCCCATGGTATTGCAACATCAATGAGTGATACTTTCCTCTTGATTGGTCAATCAACGTCACGTCTGGTCTATTTGCACGTATCACCCTATCCGTTTCTGATACCATAGTCCCAGGAGGATCTTTGCCTGATCGTTTTCTATCACTCCCTCTGGTTGGTGCTCGTACCACTTATTCCTACAAGGTAGCTGATGTTTCTTGCACAGGCTCCAGTGGAGGGCTTTTGCCACTGAATCATGCCTTTCTTTGTACTGGTTCTGTGCAAGTTACGGGCATTCGCTTGCTATGTGGTTTATGGTTTTTCATTTTTCGTATTGCACTTCCTACATATGGGAGAAATGTTATTTCCGTCTATCGTTCTTTGAACATATCTGGTTCTTAGGGCCTGATCATGTGCCGCTGTTTATCATTCCTTCAGTTTCCTTCTTTAGCTCTCCCTCTGTTGCCATTGCCATGTGTCCCCATCGCTGGCTAGTTCTTTAGTCTGTCTCATGTATTGTCCGTGCATCGGTTTGTTGTGCCAGTCCTCTGTTCTGTTTATCATTCTCCTGTCTCTGTATATTTCTGGGTCTTCGTCTACTTTTATTAGTCCTTCTTCCCATGCACTCTTTAGCCACTCGTCTTCACTGGTTTTCAGATATTTCCCCAGTGCTCTTTTCTCGATGTTGACGCAGTCCTCTATATTTAGTAGTCCTCTCCCTCCTTCCTTTCGTGTTATGTATAGTCTGTCCGTATTTGCTCTTGGGTGTAGTGCTTTGTGTATTGTCCATATGTTTCCTGGTTTTCTGATCTATTGTGCGGAGTCTGCCTTCGTCCATTCCACTATTCCTGCGATGTGTCTGATTACTGGCACTGCCCATGTGTTTATGGCTTTTATCATATTTCCGGCGTTGAGTTTTGACTTGAGTATCGCCTTGAGTCTCTGCATATATGCTTTCCTGATCGTGTCCTTCATCTCTTGGTGCTTTATATCCCCTCCTTCCATTATTTCCCAGGTATTTGTACCCTGGGGTCTCATCTATGTGTTTGATGTCGCTACCATCTGGTAGCTTTATCCCTTCAGTTCTCGTTTACTTTGCCTTTTTTGTATGTTGACTAAGGTGCATTTTTCTATTCCAAACTCCATCCTGATGTCCTCAGATACAATCCTTACAGTCTGGATTAGGGTATCTATTTCCTTGATGCTCTTACCATACAGCTTAATGTCGTTCATGAACATCAGATGGTTGATTCTGTTGCCTCTTTTCTTGAGTCGGTACCCGGCATCCATCTTTTGTAGTACTTTTGTCATGGGAATCATGGCTACTACGAAGAGTAGTGGGGACAGTGAGTCGCCCTGGAAGATCCCTCTTCTGATATTAACCTCTGCTAGTCTTAGTCCAGAGCTTGTAAGTATTGTATTCCAGTTCGCATTGTATTTTGAGGAAGCTGATGGTGTTTTCCTCTGCCCCATATATTTTCAGGCATTTATTAGCCAGTGTGTGGAATCATGTCGAAAGCTTTATCATAGGCTATCCATGCTTTGCTTAGGTTGGTTTCCTTCTCCTACTGTTCTTCATTACCATTTTGTCTATCAGGAGCTGGTCTTTTTTTGTGCCCCTACACTCCTTCTGCTGCCTTTCTGTTGGTGGGAATAGTGTTTTTTCTCCTCTAGGTTGTTGTATAAGCCTTTTCACTTATGATACTTGTTAGTATCCTTTCCACATTATTGGTAGGGCAGGTGATAGGCCTGTAGTTACTGCTATTTATTTCCCTTATTCTCCCCTTTGTCTTTTTGTACTAAAAGGATGTTCTTCCTGTGGTCATCCCATTTGGGGTGCATAGTGATTTGAGATACAATGCTGGAGTTGTTTCTGGCTATTCGGTGGGTGTAGGGCCTTGAAGTTTTTGAGCCAGTAAATCCATGGACTTCATCGAGGCCTGGGGCTTTCCAGTTTGGCATTTCTTTAGTTGGTGTCTGACTGCGTCTGTCGTGATCTCTGTGAATCTTTGTTTTATTCTCCCTGCCCTGTTTCTTCTTCCCCTTGACTTCCTGGAGCCATGTTTGCATATTTGTTGTGGTGATACCGGATTGTTCCATATGTTTTTCCCAGAGTCTCTTACTTAGTTTCGGATTCAGGAATTTCTTGGTGGTTGTCTTTTCCCTCTTAGTTGGCTGTATAGTCCCTTTTCTGGTTGGTTCCGAATAGTTTGTTCTGTTGGTATCCCCTTATTCCTGTTCATGTACCGTTGGATCTTATGTGCTTATTATTATTATTATTATTATTATTTTATTATTATTATTATTATTATTATTATTATTATTATTATTATTATTATTCCGGGTTTATTTTACTATGTTGCACTTTGTCAAAGAAAAAATATCGAAATTCTCTTGTGTATCGGGAAAATGGCAAGATTTATCAACATAACCCCCACCCCCACCATTTTCTCTCTCTCTCTCTCTCTCTCCTCTCTCTCTCTCTCTCTCTCTCATTAAAAGATATCCTAAAAAAGGTCACATCTGACTTGGTATTTACATATCTTGCAAACGACAATTCTGACACCGGCTGACAAGCATCTGTATTATCTGACGCTAATGGCCTTTACGAAAGGGCACAGGGTGTTTCTTCTCTCTCTCTCTCTCTCTCTCTCTCTTCTCTACTCTCTCTCTCGTCTCTCTCTCTCTCTCTAGAGAGCAAACTAAATTACTTTTAGATTTCCGTTATTCTAAGTGGCATGTGGTGTCATCTCTTCGTCAGCAAATGTTATTTTATTTTCAGCTTTTATTTTCCTGGATATTGAGATTATGTAAATACCTGTTTTTTTAGCGCCATGACCACATTAATCCATCCAATCACCGAGTTATATATATATATATATATATATATATATAAATATATAACATACATATGAATGTCTTTTTACTGTAGTACAACAGTATAATATGAAGACAAAAGGCCCATAAAACACTATTTTAACGTTGCAAATAGTGTTTATGGGCCCATTTTCTTCATATATACTACATATGATGTATACATATCATATATATGTATGTATATACATATATGTATGTGTATATATATACATATATATGTATATATACACATATATATATCTATATATACATATATATATTGTATGTAAGTATATATATATATTTATATATATTTATATATATATATATATATATATATTTATATATATATATGTATATGAACGCATGTATATATGTGAATATATATATGTATATATATCACACTTTCTTTAACGTAAATCTCAGAGATAATTATGAGAAACAAATTCTTCCTCTGCGAAGGTAACCTTATGAATACCATGACATTTTTGGAAACAATTATTTGATTGTTGAGGAATGGAAGTATCGTTGGTGGCCACCCTTCCAAAGAAGAAACGGAGCTCTTCACTTGACTTTCCTATTGACCCCCCCCCCCTTCCCTGTTGGCTCATCCGCTGCTGTATTATAAATGTGCCTCTCAGTAGCAGACATTATATGGATAGTACAAGAAGCAAAATATCTGTTTTTGTTTCACTTTTCGATAATGTTGATGACAGTAGTACCTCTTCCTAAAATATACTTTTATCTTATTCTAAGTGTTTTTAACCCTCTTTCTCCCTAAACTTACTTATGCTATTTTATCACTTATTTTATAAAATTGCTACCAACATTTATTCTTAAAAATAGAATTACGCTGCATCCTGTCGCTTTAATCTCTTTCCTCCCATACAATTTTCATGAAATATGCTTCCACCTTATATACCTTTCCCCTAACCCACTACTCTCCCCCCCCCCCCCCCCCCCCCCACCCCCCGCGCCTAATAGCATCGCATTTTTTTTCCTCCAAATCTACCGAAGTGGCAGTAATATTAATCTCATCTACGACTACATCTTCACTCATTAGCTAAGTAGAATTCTCGAAACGATGGCTAATCACATTACACTAAAACCCTTTTCCCCAGTTTTTGGGCGGAAGCAAGATACTTTCATGCTGATTAAAACTTTAACGCTTTTTAATGCCTTTAATGAGGAAAGAGTGTTTCATAAAGATAGGGATAAATGAATTATTCAGTCCTGGAAAAGGCCCAGTAGGCGTAATGACTGGCTAATGTCAGAAAGACAGACACTTACAGGAGTGTGTAACCGTATCGACTACTGCTGGTTTCTTTTATATTCCACAATTTTCTTTACACATTTACACACGCGCTATATATATGTAATATATATATATATATATATATATATATATATATATATATATATATATATATATGTATATGTATACGTCTGTTGTGTTTGTATATTGTATATATTATATAATACTACATTATGTATATAGATATATTATATATATAATGTGGTAGGTATGTATGAACATACTTACATTACCATATATGATATATATATATATATATATATATATATATATATTATATATATATATATAATGTGTTGGTATATGTACGTATGCATTTCATATATGTGTGTCTGTGAGTCTATTGTGAAAGATGGCTTTCGTAAGATGTTCTCATGCAATGTTTTTTTTTTTTGTTGTTGGGGGACGGGTGGCCGCTGATGCTAGCTAGATTCCTGACTAATCGATTATATTTTTGTGCTCATTATGACTGAATTATTTTACAAGTTACACTCGCCCCGCCACTTTGCCTTAGGACCTTATTATGGCCCATTGGTATTCACAAGTCGTCGAAGGATTAAACACTCCCTTAACCTTGCTTTTGTTTTTAGTTTTCTGTAAAAAGAAACTTATTAAGATGGCTTTGTCTATCCGTCCGCATTTTTCTGTCCGCCCTCAAGATCTTAAAAAACTACTGAGGCTAAAGGGCTGCAAATTGGGAAGTTGACCATCCACCCTCCAGTCATCAAACATAGCAAATTGCAGCCCTCTAGCCTCAGTAATTTTTATTTTAAATTTTAAAGTTAAGTTAGCCATGATCACGCGTCTGGAAACGCAACAGTGTGATGGTAATTGCTTCATAGCAAGAAAGATAAAGGAAAGGAGAGCGCATTTTCGAGAAGTTCGGCAGTTAGGAGGTTTTTTGCGCCCTGTTCTCGCAGCTGTTCTCGCAGCTGTTTCTCGCAGCTGTTCTGGAATCGTCGGGCGTGTTGTGGAGAGCAA
>NC_087221.1:29611608-29619785 GCF_015104395.2 Macrobrachium nipponense | reverse complement strand
GGAGGGAAGGATCGCGGTAAGAGAAAGGATGAACTCGTTTAAGAGTTTCCTATCCCTCAGTGTCCCTGTGGCTTCACAGGATATATAACGTTCGAAGCCATCCAAAGCAAGGCAAATAAGAAAGATTTAGAATACATTTTGGAATTCGTACATCTTTTTGGTTAGGAGAACAGCCAATGATAGCATTAATTTTTCAGACATGTATTTTCTTTTCTGGTTTGTTTGAGTAAGGAAAAATGTCCTTTTTTTATACTTTTTCCTCCTTTGAATTATCCCTTATTGAATATTCTTGCCGTTTCTTTTCAATGGGGATTTGTTTGTTTGTAGTTTTGACAGGAATTTTAGGCATACCTACCCTATTAATAAGGTTTTTATAGTTTTTTTTTTATTTTAGTTATGTTCATAACTTCTAACATATGTCTTTTACACTGGTATTCGTATCATGCGTGTAAAAAACATTCTAAGTATATATTCTTATTTGTAATTGTTTGGTAATTCAGTCATTTTTGTTGTATTAGACTTTTTTTCGACACGTGTATATATAATTGTATATATATTATATATATATTGTGTGTGTGTGCATGCATACATATAGTATGTGGCCTACCATGCTCAAGGTGTTGTCCCACGACCTCAATGTCATGCACTGGGTTCCCAATCAAGAATTACATGTGAGAAACCAAAGGTCTGGAATAGATTAATCTCGACTGGTTCAAACCCTGCGCTGGTTGTCGTGAGGTAAAGCGAAAAGGGCTTCCTCCGAAAAGGAAATAAATTGCTGTCAATTAGGATTTAGGTCCTGGCTCGGCTCCCTCCGAATGGGAACCCGGAGTAATCCTAGCCTCATTGTTCGCTTTGCCTCCGTTTGCTACTACTTCTGCTCCTCCCTCTTCCTCTCCCTCTTCCTCTTTCTCTTTCTCTTTCTCTTACTCCTCGTAGGAAGCCTGGTCTGTCAAGAAGAAATCTGATTCCTTTGGAAAATGTTCAGTCTTACTTATTCTTTTTGATGTTCTAACTAAATAAAATGATATCAACAGATTAAAAGGAAAACCTTCTGTTGATTAATTATTAATTTCAAAGGAAAACCTTCAGATGAGTCATTGGCATTCATGTTCTTTTAAGGGAAATAAAACTCCAAGTTTAACAAGAGTAGGCATCTTAAGAAGACCCGATAGTCTTTTTCCGCAGCAAAGTGAATAGAAATTTCTCCCCTGACAATTCTTCTAAGATTCCCCTCTGTCACTGCAGTTCCCCTCATGGCTGCCAGCATCAGACTCATATATATAAGTCTGTTGCAAGATTCATTCACGCATTTGATTTTGGACGCTCTCGTTTCATGGGCTTGGGACCGGCATGAGAATAAGCATACGGTTTTTATTTAACTTGCATTGTAATGTAAATCTTTATGGAAAATTATAAAAATAAAGTAAAAGGGAAGACGTAATAAACAGTCCCTATTTTTCCCTTTCCCTCTTTTCACATTTTTCGAGATATGTATAACTCGGAGGAGCAAACACAAAAGTAATCAGTTATTTGTCCTTTGGTAGCTTTCCTGGTAAGCTTGATTTATTAAAACGCTTTTCAGGTTGGCTTTTGTGAAAAAAACTTTGATTCTAAATATATAGAAATGAATGTTTGTATCCTAATGATTATTGCTTTTCAATATGGAACTTGCATTGAAATATGTTTAAATGTTCATTTTCTTGGAGACCGAACATAGAGCAGATGATCAGTGCCTAAAACCCTCTGAACCTAAGCTAGGACCGGGTAGAATCAGGCTGTGGCTGTATATGTCAAGAGCTACCACACTGGTACCTAGCCAGACATTTCCAAAAGCAAGACTTTTTTGGAATCACTTATGACCCTTATCATTTCTTTCTGGGTCATTTCATTCATCTCTTTGCTTCTGCCCCGGGCTGAAAGACGACTTGACCCTTTGACCTGGCAGTTATAACTCTCAAATTTTCCTCTAGAAAGATTATCTCTCCATAGAATTTTTTTAGAGGAGTTGCTTCTGCTCCAGGCTGTATGACGAGTTGACTCTTTGACCTGACAGTTTAACCTTTCGAACTTTTTCCATTAGAAAGGTTATCTCTCCATAGAGTTTTCTTAGAAGAGATAATCCAACATATAAAAACAATATATCAGATAAATCTTTCCGGAAATAACTCTCGTAATACAAACCCCTTAAAAAAAGTTTTAAGTTTAGACAATTCTCAAGAGTAATTATGTGATCTTTGTGAAACAATTTCCTTCATCAACAAGAAACAGAAACAAACACGAGAATATCTTCAGACAAAGACAGTGTTAAAGTGAATTTGAAGTGGTCCTCTTCTTCTTGCCAAGGCCTCTCGTCTAGATTCCGGTCGAGTAGCTAAATCCTCCTTAATTGAAGGATTTACCCCTTAGATCCTCTGTTCTCGGATTATAACAGGCTCATGCAAGGAAGTGGAGGGGCGGAGCTTACCTATTCTGAAAAAGATTTTCTGTACGTTTT
Organism: Macrobrachium nipponense; assembly: GCF_015104395.2. Taxonomy (NCBI): domain Eukaryota; kingdom Metazoa; phylum Arthropoda; class Malacostraca; order Decapoda; family Palaemonidae; genus Macrobrachium; species Macrobrachium nipponense. The sequence goes on along the minus strand of NC_087221.1, from coordinate 29,617,288 downwards.
TTTTTATCCTCAGTCATTGAGGTCTGTGAATTTTATTTGTTCAGATAATCAACTGGAATGCAAAATGGTACGGAAACATGTGACGAGAAACTTGTCCCTTAATGTGCGGTTTCCTCTCTCTCTCTCTCTCTCTCTCTCCTAGATATATATATATATTGATATATATATATATATATATATATATATATATATATATGTATATATATATGTGATGTGTGTGTGTGTGTGTGTGTGTGTGTGTGTGTGTGTGTGTGTGTTTATTTGTTTTTGTTATGAGTTGGTGTAAGATAAGAGATTGAACACGATCAGTTTAAAGAAAGCCTCTTCCTCACATAATATAAAATGGCAAATTTACTAGACGAAATATTATATTTTATCAAAATAAACAAAAAAGAAAGAAAACAACACTTTTTTTTGTCTCCTGTGTTCTAAGCCCTGATATTATATAAGGTGCAAACAATCATTCTGGCAATGATAAGTATACAAATAGATTCATCAAAACATCAGGATGACAAGAACAATTTGCCTACAATGTCTTGTTCTTATTATTATTATTATTGCTCGTAATCTAATTTATAAGTCAAAATAATTCCTCTTGTAGTGTGGATCCTGAATGTGACAGTTCTTCCCGCTTTTGTTATAATCCTAATTTCAATGCAAGCTATTTTTCTATTTTTTTTTCCCGTTAGTCACTTATATTACATTTTCCTCACCCCTTTGAAGAAAATGTTGCTAAAAGAGAAAAGGGCAGAGTTAATAGTTGATAAAGGTAAATAAATAGTTATCAAGTTGGTATTCGAGGTACAATTTGCATATACATACATTTAAAAATAATTATAGAAAATATGAGTATTAAGAAGGATATATCGCAAGGTAAACAGTTGTCATGCAACTATTATTTATTCCAATTATAATTCCAGCAAGAACAAGCGATGTGAAATAATTCAGCATGTCTGCATTTGATACCTAAAAATAAGTTATTCATACATACTTGAATTTCGATTGTAACAAGCCTATGTAGGACGAAAAATTATCTATATGATTCTGTCTAAACTGATATGAAGCGTGAAATTCTGTTGAAAAGAGAAAACGTGACGGAATGTAAAAAATCGGCAAACATTCAGGCGTACTATACTCTGTTTTTTTTTCATCTGTCCATCCGGCTGTGGGTTTTTTGTATGGTAACACTGCGTCCCGGCTTTAAATAGTTACGCTACGTGTAAGTTTTAGGTAAATAAAAGGATATCTGGGTGTACATTTGCAACTGAAAGGGTTTTAATAATTTACTGTATGCGAATTACACCATTATTATTCGAAATAGGTTATTGTTTATTATTGTTTGAATGTAAGCTTCTTTTCGGGGTGGCGAATGGAACAGCCAGACGCAGTGGCTGGGAAAATTGCTTCTCTCGCTGTTCACTACGGCAAGATGTCAACGTATTACTTCATTATACGTAAGTATATCAGTATGTACTGTTAATTTTTATAAAGTGCGTTTCAGCCAGATACGATATGACGTAACTTGGTTTAGCATCTGTTTGATGAATTTGCGTCTGGCTGTTCCATTTTGCCCACCACCCCGAAAAGGCAGCTTACATTCGACAATAATAACAATATCCTATTTCGAATATTAACGGTGTAATTCGCATACAGTAAATTATTAAAACCCTTTTCAGTTGCAAATGTACACAGATATCCTTTATTTACCTAAAAACTTACACAGCGTAACTATTTCAAGCCCGGGACGCAGTGTACCATACAAAAACACCACTGGCGGATGGACAGATGAAAAAAAACAGAGTAGTAGGTATTTTTCAATTGGTTTCTCGTTGTAATAGTAAAAGCATTGTCAGATAACTGCAGAGGTATACTAATATTTAAAAGCATTGTCAGATAACTAGAGAGTACAATGATATTTAAAAGCAATTGTCAGATAACTACAGGAGGTACACTCCGCAAGGAAAGTTAAGATACAGTTTTTTTAAATCTTCGGACATATAGTGTTCAATAATGCCACACCTGGCAACTCTAGAAAGGGGGCGGAGCTTCAAAATCGTAGCGTTTTTTGCTTTCTAGATTTCCATTAACTTTACACCATAAAGATTCTGTAGAGGTCCTTTAATAATTTATACTTGAATGTAGAAACAGGCTCTATATTATTCGTTAATGTTGGTTTGGTAACGTCAGTTCAGGGTAGAATATCGATCATCCTTTTTTAAAACCTACTGTGAAACCTTATTTATAAGTAATGTTTGACACTAAACTGATGTAGCATTCATGTGTAATTGAAGACGGATCTTAACAATGAGAGAAAGTGTTTTAAAATTGGTCAGTACTTGTGGAAATCGTGAGGAACAATACAGTAAAGAATGAAATATTATGACGATAGAGAGAGAGCGCGCAAGCATACGCCTATCGATAGAGATACTTAATTCATTATATTTACTTTGAGAGATTGACAATATTTTTTTCAAATGTTTCAAAAGTGGAGAGAGAGAGAGAGAGAGAGAGAGAGAGAGAGAGAGAGAGAGAGAGAGAGAGAGAGAGAGAAACTTGGAAGTGAAGAAGAGAGAGAGAGAGAGAGAGAGAGAGAGAGAGAGCACAAGCATAGGCCTATCTGTAGAGATACTTAATTCATTATATTTACTTTGAAAGATTGAGTGATAATATTTTTTTCAAATGTGTTTTAAAAAAGAGAGAGAGAGAGAGAGAGAGAGAGAGAGAGAGAGAGAGAGAGAGAGAGAGAGAACAAAATCTGCTTACGTGAAAGCTTAGGCCTATTTATAACTACTTAATTTCATTATATTTTCTTTGGGAGATTGAGTGGTAATATATATTTTTAAAGTATGTTTTAGAAGTGGAGAGAGAGAGAGAGAGAGAGAGAGAGATTAGGAGAGAGAGAGAGAGAGAGAGAGAGAGAGAGAGAAATTATAGTATTGGTGACGGACTTGTGACGTGGAAGGCAGAAGAAAGAGCAGTGAGTCGGTGCACAGATACCTGGGTGGGAAACGGGGTGATATGACTGCCAAGATCGTGCTGCACTATGCTAGATAAAATTTAAATTTGAAGGATCAGAATATTCAAGTCAATTCTCTAAGAAATTCATACCCTAATCTTGATTTCATTCGACAGTTGCCATAACATTCAAAGATTGTAAAAAGACGTGGAAAATTTTAGACACAGGCTGCGGTCATTCTTGCTCTCTTGATATAATCTGTACTTTGAAAATCGGATTTCATCCACAAATCATTCCCGAGCTGTGTTAAGTAAAAATAGTTTATTACCACAAATAACTCAATATGTATTGCACATGCGATTAAAGTTTTATATCGTGCAATTAATGCTGATGTGTTGGGAGATCGTTCAGCCTCGCAGCAAAGAAATGCAGTCATGTAGGGCTGTAGGCTACTACGAACTGCTTTTGTAATGGGAGCATATAGCCAGAAAATCGTTCAGCTGACATGCTACTTTAAACTTGATAAAGATTTATGTTTTATTGACGGTAGCTTTGTAAACAGCAACTAGCATTCGATCCATGTCAACGTCAAAGTAATCAGTGTGAAATCCGTTACGTAAGCCAGTATCAAGGACTTGCGCTTTCCTGCTCGAAGTTCTAGGGCTCCTCCACATCATAGAAAACGCTCTTGCGGATGCAACTAGATTTGCTCAACCTACCTTAGCCTTAGCAACATTGGGTGCCATTGACGCCAGCTAACATTAAACGCTGGAAATGGAATCAAACATGAGTTTGTAGAAGCTAAAAATAATTACATTCACCATTTACAATGATACAATAATATCCCCGTTCATGAAGGAAAAACGAGTATATATTGTCGTCGTGATACATAGTACTAAAATCAGAAATTCACATTCTATCTACCAGATCTCTATGAACGAATCCCATCTGAGAAATTCCAATTACTTCGGACATATATCGTGTTTTTAAGTATCTAAACGGTTTTTGTTTTGCAGTTTTAACTAATATGATATAATTTGCAGTGTATTTTCATATTCTAGATTAAATTTAGCGATATTATGTCTTTTCAGTAAAAACAAATGGGAAATTTCGATGAACGAAAGCTAATGAAAACTGTATCTTCAGTTTTCTTGTCGAGTGGTACACTGATATTTAAAAGAAATTGTCAGGTGACCAGAGACGTACACTGATATTTAAAAGCATTGTCAGATAAATGGAAAGATACACTGATATTTAGATGTAATTGTAAGGTAACTGGAGAGGTACACTGATATTTAAAAGTAATTTTCAGGTGACCGGAGAGGTACACTGATATTTAAAAGTAATTGCAAGGTAACTGGAGAGGTACACTGAAATTTAAAAGTAATTGTAAGGTAACTGGAGAGGTACACTGATATTTAAAAATAATTGTAAGGTAACTGGAGAGGTACACTGATATTTAAAAGTAATTGTAAGGTAACTGGTGAGGTACACTGATATTTAAAAGTAATTGTAAGGTAACTGGAGAGGTACACTGATATTTAAAAGTAATTTGTAAGGTAACTGGAGAGGTACACTGATATTTAAAAAAAGTAATTGCAAGGTAACTGGAGAGGTACACTGATATTTAAAAGTAATTGTAAGGTAACTGGAGAGGTACACTGATATTTAAAAGTAATTGTAAGGTAACTAGAGAGGTACACTGATATTTTAAAAGTAATTGTAAGGTAACTGGAGAGGTACACTGATATTTAAAAGTAATTGTAAGGGAACTGGAGAGGTACACTGATATTTAGATGTAATTGTAAGGTAACTGGAGAGGTACACTGATATTTAAAAGTAATTTGTCAGTGACCGGAGACGTACACTGATATTTAAAAGTAATTGTAAGGTAACTGGAGAGGTACACTGATATTTAAAAGTAAGTGTAAGGTAACTGGAGAGGTACACTGATATTTTAAAGCAAGTGGATGACAAGGAAGAAAGCGACAAATAACAAAAAAGTAGTATAATATCAAATGAGTTTTTAAGAACGACTGGGTGTGTCATGGCAGGTTTGACATGCAGGAATGGCATACATGATGAGAGAGAGAGAGAGAGAGAGAGAGAGAGAGAGCTGGTGTGTACCAACCCACACGTGATAATACATAACTCCCCCATCACCGTCCCGATGCAATTAAATATCTCCACCTCCAGCATCCGAGGCAAGACAAAAATCCATCGACGAAACTCATCCTTGGAGCTGCCCAAGAGACGAAGAAATAGAAAAGAAATTGAACGAATAAAAAGGTACGAGTCAAGAGGGTTTTACTGAATTTCTGTAGGTGGAAAGACCTTGGGGCCTTCCTTTGGAAAACACTTTCTAAACTTGGAATATCTCGGGTTGCGTCCCTTCCGTTTCAAAACTGTGTTGCGTTCTCTCTGCTCATTTTTTTTTTTTTTTTTATTATTATCTTCGTCCTTAATGCTTATGCTGGGCTCTGTCGATTAAGTGCTGAGTAGGAGAAGGGTTTTCAGATTGTAGTTATGTATGTAATATATATATATATATATATATATATATATATATATATATCTATATATATAGGTATGCATGTATGTATGTGTGTGTGTGTTTTGTGTTTATACATCTATATGTATATAAATAAAGGTATAAGCCACGAAGAAAATGAAACACTGGAGTAGCTACAAGACCTTTCGAAAGATCGAAAGATCTTGTAGCTG
>NC_087221.1:29579108-29609108 GCF_015104395.2 Macrobrachium nipponense | reverse complement strand
GTTGATCAGTAGTGTTTCATAAGGATCCGAAAACTAGCTTGTAGCTTTACTTTAGGTTTCTAGACGCAAGGATATCCCAGTTCAAATTCACCATTTATATTTCATTGATAGTATGTATCCATACTATCAATGATAACGACAGCGAGCTAAGCGTGTTATTCATGAATATTGTTGAAAAAAAAGATAATATTAATAGAGGAAAGTTTTATAACGAAGAGTTTTAAACTGCGTGCTTTTTTACTTATGTTTATTCTTTACTTCTATACAACGACACAATTTATGAATCACGCTGACGATGATAAATCTTAGTTGTTAATGATGCCAAAGTTTTTTAATTATATTTGTACCCTGGATTGGTTACATAAAAAACAGACACAGTCAGCAGACAGAAAGTCAGAATTTCTTTCGAGAACGTTTGAGTTCTTATGGTGAGGTAAATAAGTGGTAACTGAGTAGGATTATGATATATGGTTTCCTCACATGCCATATCACAGATATTAACCTGTAGGAATAACTTCATCTGAAAATCTTTACCCTTATCCCGAACCAAAGAGATGACTTATAGTCAAAAATTATTATATGGACTATTTTACCTTTAAATATTTGGAAACTTTTAGATTTTTCCTCAGAAGTGATTCAAAGTTAGATGCAGATATTTTTCCTTAGAAAAATAGAATCCTAGATATATTTCTCTTTGCTTTCATTCAAAAAATACACTCCCAAAATATCTTATGCTTTTGAAACCCTTTAGCAATTGGTGAATGGATTATCATATTTTTGTTGTCCTCTAGAGATTATTCATTTTGAAACGATGGCGTTGCCTTTTCCTTCTTCCTCTTTGAAGTAGTGAAATTCGCTTTTCCGTGAGAATTTTCCCATCTATTTTTATTCCCGTAAAACTATAAGACATAAATTCACATTATTTTTTCTACTACAAAGAAATGTTTTCCTCTCGCACTTTTTAACCAAAAACATTTCATTACTTCGAGAGAGAGAGAGAGAGAGAGAGAGAGAGAGAGAGAGAGAGAGAGAGAGAGAGAGAGAGAGAGAGAGAGAGAGAGAGGGAAGAAACTATCTTAAATGCTAATTTTAGAAAATTTTCATTTTCTCTTTGGATTATTCTGTAAAAATCTAATTTATGAAATAAATTCATATTCTGTCCGGCGCTGTTCATGTTAGGTAATTACTGTTGACAGGAATAAATATATCTTAGCATATTCTACTGTTATAGAATGTTATAGGATTATTAAAAGGTTTATGTTGAGAGCAGTGTATAGAAGGGCGGAATATAATAATATAGAAATTTGTTATTTTAAGTCTTAAAATCAGGACGATATATATGACATTACTAAATGTCTATAGATATAGTGAAGGTGAATGGTGAAGAGATAATTATTAATTAACACTGAAAATAAATATTTGAATAGATATTTGTTGATCAAGGAAACCAAATAATTTTAGTCATAATATTAAGAAAACAATCTTAGATTATTAGGTCTGAAACAACAAAAATCCAGTACTCAGTTATTTCTGTATGAGCTTGTTAGCGCGCTTGTTAGGCTGCTGTCACCCATACCCTCCGATCCTCTACCAACCCCGCCCCCACCCGGGCCGGGCAGATAGGTTTGAAAGAGGATGGTGGATTGCTCCCTACCTACCTCGCCCACCCAGGGCGGACAAACCGGTTTGTTGGCGAGGCAAAGCCTTAGGAACTGTGGTACTACTTAGGTTCCAACTTCTTTCGTTGATTGTGTGGCTAAGTTGTCTTTCAATTGAAAGACCTAGGTTCGATTCTGATTTGAGTCAGAAATTTAGTTCTGTTCCACACGTGATTGTGTTGATTATTTCTCTCATATATATATATATATATATATATATATATATATATATATATATATATATATATATATATATATATATATATATATATATATATATATATATATATATAGTGTATATATATAAGTTGAAAATACCACAGATTATTGACCGACAAAAGATTAGCTTGTCATTTCATGTGGTATTCGCTCATATAATGATGTCACGTGCATTACTTTGATTTTTTAAGCATTTGTATATACATACATACATACATACATACATACATACATACATATATATATATATATATATATATATATATATATATATATATATATATATATATATATATATATATATATATATATATATATATATATATAGTCTTAATCGCTGTTTGAACGAGGGCAACCTAATTTTAGAGAAGCCTTTGATGCCCTTACGGGAATGTGTTTAAACAAGGAGCATATAAACAATTACACATAATTCGCTGATGGTCTATCCCCCACCCCCTTCTCAAACAAAGACTTGACGTCACAGAGGGTCCTTCTATTACCTTTGTGTTGATTCAGCAACTTTATTTACCTTATCAATGGTCATATTAAATTATTATTATTATTATATATTATTCATAATGGCATCTTATCCCGTATCCCGTAATGTCTCTCTCTCTCTCTCTCTCTCTCTCTCTGTCTCTCTCTCTCGTCTCTCTCGTCTCTGTCTCTGTCTCTCTGTCTCTCTCTCTCTCTCTCTCTGTCTCTCTCTCTCTCTCACACAAACACACACACGCACACAAACGCACACACACACACACTATTCCAGGTACTCACTATTTTGACATTTTGCTCTCGATTAAAACGGAGAATTTTTTTTCTGAAAGAATAAAATAATATTATTCATAATGGCTCCTCATCCCGTAATGCCTTTCTCTCTCTCTCTCTCTCTCTCTCTCTCTCTCTCTCTCTCTCTCTCTCTCTTCTCTCCACAGACACATACATTATTTCACGTAAACCCTTTTGATATTTTTTAAGAGTAGAGGAGGAAACGACTTCAGCTTGTGTCTGTCGAGTTCATAATTCTCTGTTGTCCAGTCAGCTCTCTTTATTTACACATTTTATACAGCTTCTATTGATTAATCACTTTAATCTCTCTCTCTCTCTCTCTCTGTCTGAGTTTGTTATAGGAGTAATTATTTGGCCGTCTCATTTGCCCTTTGCATTAAATTAAAGAAAAAAAATTGGGACTTATATCTGTTGTATTAATCATTTTCCATCGCCCGATCACGTGACCTGATTTCCACGCAACATTTTACTTTGATCTAATCAGGGTATCAGATGAAAGTAGCGAATCGCCATTACGAATAATAGAAAAGATTAGATTTTGCCATTAATCTTTTAATATTTTTTTTGGGCGGCATCCGTAATATAAATGCGTATGACCTAATTTTATCATTGTTTGATTGTTGTTCCAAAGGAGGCGATAACTGAAATAGGAAGGTATGATAACTAATTGTATGGCATATGTTGTCTGAAGTAGTCCGAGTAATAGTAACGATTTTGATGGCTTTCAAAATGTTAGAACAAGTATCCAATGTTGATAACTTAAAGGAACCGATAGCTTTGAAGTAGATGAATTATATTGCCTTTGAAAATGTCACTTACGTTGAGAAATACTTACTGTGGAATAATGGATATTTTACTATGCAATTGCTGTACTATTCATTTCCATGTATTTAATAAAATTGCCTATTGTCAACGCATCCGCATGTGTCTCTCCCTGTATGCATCCCGCACATGCGCATGATTTTTTCTTCTTGCTTCTCTTGGCGCGAACTGCACGCCCTGCAGAGCCTCTGTACATATTTACTTTTGCTGCTTGGAATATACAAATCTACGACTCGGGATATCATTTCTCCATCCTGCAATCTTTCATCTTCTAATGCAAGACATCACCACCTATCACCACTTACCAATAGCTGTTATGGGTTTATGAAGGAAACACTGAAAAATTACATCTTCACAATTAGCTTGTAATATTGTTGTAATATTATTGCCTCTTCGGATGTACCGATAATTTTCTATTTATCCATTTTCCCCTCATAGTTATCGATAGTAGTAGAATTTTAGTTTAAAATCGCTATCACCACATCATCTCAAATGTTCTCCGTTGTACGTGATGGTGTAATGAGTCTAACACAGCGCGACAGAGGAGAGAGAGAGAAATATATATTAGAAGAAAATTTTAATGCATTAAACTATATAAGAAGAAACGAAAGAGGCACAACTCGTTCTTTATCAACTCGACTTATTTCATTTTTATCAAGTTAATGTCAAGATCAATTTCACTTTTTATATAAAATATTATCGTCTTCTAAAGGCTTTCTTATAAAGCGTATCTAATGAAAATATTTCCTTCCTGTGGTCTATGCAAAGGAAATTCCTATCACCCCCATAAATAATTCAAGTTCATATACACGAACAGAAAAAATATAATTCACGGTATTATTATTTTTAGAGAGACATTTCTTAGGCCCCAACCACGCCCTTCATTGCCATCTCCCTCTTTCTAACGTTGTCAATGCGGATAGATCATCATGTATCATTAATGAAATAACTCCCATTAAAAAAAATTTAAAAAGAAAAGTATAATAATGATTTTTCACCCAAACCGGTTTTTTTTTAACGGAAGTCGTAGTCTGCTCCTTTTATCCACTTAAGCCTCGTTTAACTTTATTTATTTATTTATTTTATTATTATTATTATTATTATTATTATTATTATTATTATTATTATTATTATTGTGTTGTTGTTGTTGTTGTTGTTGTTGAAAATAATGGTAGAATTAAGCGAGTTGATTTTTATATATTGCTTTTTCTCTTTTCCTTACAATTGGCTTCATAGGCTCAGCAATGTTTTCTGAGTAACTGGCCAATATTCATATTGGGAATTTCCAAAAATTATAAATGCTGAAGGTACTCTTTTATTTCTATTTTATTATAACAGGATCTCAGTTCAGGTCAAGCAGGGGTCATCGTCAGTGCCGGATTATTCCGTAAGCGTAGTTTAATTCCTGGCTGAGGTCGTCTTTTGGTTTAGAGCTGGTGTTGATGCTGGTATAGCTGGTATCACGTGACGTTTTCGACCTTCTCGCAGGTCATCCTCGGACGAGTCGGTTGAAGGGATTGTAGCATAAAAGAGGGTCTTCTACCAAAATATTATTATTATTATTATTTTTTTTTTTTTTTTTTTTTGTTCTATCACAATCCTCCAATTCGACTGGGTGATATTTATAGTGTGGGGTTCCGGGTTGCATCCTGCCTCCTTAGGAGTCCATCACTTTTCTTACTCTGTGCGCCGTTTCTAGGATCACACTCTTCTGCATGAGTCCTGGAGCTACTTCAGCCTCTAATTTTTCTAGATTCCTTTTCAGGGATCTTGGGATCGTGCCTAGTGCTCCTATGATAATGGGTACAATTTCCACTGGTATATCCCATATCCTTCTTATTTCTATTTTCAGATCTTGATACTTATCAATTTTTTCCCTCTCCTCTGGTATTGCGACATCAAATGAGTGATACTTTCCTCTTGATTTTTGTCATCAACGTCGTCGTGGTCTATTTGCACGTATCACCCTATCCGTTCTGATACCATAGTCCCAGAGGATCTTTGCCTGATCGTTTTCTATCACTCCCTCGGTTGGTGCTGATGTTTCTTGCACAGGCTCCAGTGGAGGGCTTTTGCCACTGAATCATGCCTTTTTTGTACTGGTTCTGTGCAAGTTCCGGGCATTCGCTTGCTATGTGGTTTATGGTTTCATTATTCGTATTGCACTTCCTACATATGGGAGAAATGTTATTTCCGTCTATCGTTCTTTGAACATATCTGGTTCTTAGGGCCTGATCATATGCCGCTGTTTATCATTCCTTCAGTTTCCTTCTTTAGCTCTCCCCTCTGTAACCATTGCCATGTGTCTCGCTGGCTAGTTCTTTAGTCTGTCTCATGATTGTCCGTGCATCGGTTTTTGTTGTGCCAGTCCTCTGTTCTGTTTATCATTCTCCTGTCTCTGTATATTTCTGGGTCTTCGTCTACTTTTATTAGTCCTTCTTCCCATGCACTCTTTAGCCACTCGTCTTCACTGGTTTTCAGATATTTCCCCAGTGCTCTTTTCTCGATGCTTTGACGCAGTCCTCTATATAGTAGTCCTCTCCCTCCTTCCTTTCGTGTTCTGTATAGTCTGTCCCGTATTTGCTCTTGGGTGTAGTGCTTTGTGTATTGTCATATGTTTCCTGGTTTTCTGATCTATGCTGCGGAGTTCTGCCTTCGTCCATTCCCACTATTCCTGCGATGTGTCTGATTACTGGCACTGCCCATGTGTTTATGGCTTTTATCATATTTTCCGGCGTTGAGTTTTGACTTGAGTATCGCCTTGAGTCTCTGCATATATGCTTTCCTGATCGTGTCCTTCATCTCTTGGTGCTTTATATCCCCTCCTTCCATTATTCCCAGGTATTTGTACCCTGTCTCATCTATGTGTTTGATGTTGCTACCATCTGGTAGCTTTATCCCTTCAGTTCTCGTTACTTTGCCTTTTTGTATGTTGACTAAGGTGCATTTTTCTATTCCAAAACTCCATCTGATGTCCTCAGATACACTCCTTACAGTCTGGATTAGGGTATCTATTTCCTTGATGCTCTTACCATACAGCTTTAATGTCGTTCATGAACATCAGATGGTTGATTTCTGTTGCCTCTTTTCTTGAGTCGTACCCGGCATCCATCTTTGTAGTACTTTTGTCATGGGAATCATGGCTACTACGAAGAGTAGTGGGGACAGTGAGTCGCCCTGGAAGATCCCTCTCCTTATATTAACCTCTGCTAGTCTTAGTCCAGAGCTTGTAAGTATTGTATTCCAGTTGCGCATTGTATTTTTGAGGAAGCTGATGGTGTTTCCTCTGCCCCATATATTTTCAGGCATTCTATTAGCCATGTGTGTTGGAATCATGTCGAAAAGCTTTATCATAGTCTATCCATGCTTGCTTAGGTTGGTTTTCCTTCTCCTACTGTTCTTCATTACCATTTTGTCTATCAGGAGCTGGTCTTTTGTGCCCCTACACTTCCTTCTGCTGCCTTTCTGTTGGTGGGGAATAGTGTTTTTCTCCTCTAGGTTGTTGTATAGCCTTTCACTTATGATACTTGTTAGTATCTTCCACATTATTGGTAGGCAGGTGATAGGCCTGTAGTTACTGGCTATATTTCCCTTCACTCTGTCTTTTTTGTACTAAGGATGTTCTTCCTGTGGTCATCCATTTGGGTGCATAATGATTTGAGATACAATGCTGGAGTTGTTCTGCTATTCGTGGGTGTAGGGCCTTGAAGTTTTTGAGCCAGTATCCATGACTCATCGGGACCTGGGGCTTTCCAGTTTGGCATTTTCTTTAGTTGGTGTCTGACTGCGTCTGTCGTGATCTCTGTGAATCTTTGTTTTATTCTCCCTGTTTCTTCTTCCTTGACTTCCAGGAGCCATGTTGCATATTTGTTGTGTGATACCGGATTGTTCCATATGTTTTCCCAGAGTCTCTTACTTAGTTCGGATTCAGGAATTTCTTGGTGGTTGTCTTTCCCTCTTAGTTGGCTGTATAGTCTTTTCTGGTTGGTTCCGAATAGTTTGTTCTGTTGGTATCCCTTATTCCTGTTCATGTACCGTTGGATCTTATGTGCTTATTATTATTATTATTATTATTATTATTATTATTATTATTCCGGGTTTATTTATTATGTTGCACTTTGTCAAAGAAAAAATATCGAAATTCTGTGTATCGGGAAAATGGCAAGATTTATCAACATAACCCCCACCCCCACCCATTCTTCTCTCTCTCTCTTCTCTCTCTCTCTCTCTCTCTCTCTCTCTCTCTCTCTCTCTCTCCTCTCTCTCTCTATTAAAAGATATCCTAAAAAGGTCACATATGACTTGGTATTTACATATCTGCAAACGACAATTCTGACAACCGGCTGACAAGCATCTGTATTATCTGACGCTAATGGCCTTTACGAAAGGGAGGCACAGGGTGCTTCTCTATCTCTCTCTCTCTCTCTCTCTCTCCTCTCTCTCTCTCTCTCTCTTTCTTTCTAGAGAGCAAACAAAATTACTTTTAGATTTCCGTTATTCTAAGTTGGCATGTGTTGTCATCTCTTCGTCAGCAAATGTTATTTTATTTTCAGCTTTTATTTTCCTGGATATTGGAGATTATGTAAATACCTGTTTTTTTAGCGCCATGACCACATTAATCCATCCAATCACCGTGTTATATATATATATATATATATATATAATATATAATATATATATATATATATATATATATATATATATATACATATATGATGTCTTTTTATGTAGTCAACAGTATATATGAAGATAAAAAGGCCATAAAACACTATTTTAACGTTGCAATAGTATGGGCCTTTTATCTCATATACTACATATGATGTCTACTGTAGTACAGTATAATATGAAGATAAAAGGCCCATAAAACACTATTTAACGTTTGCAAATAGTGTTTTTAGGGGCCCTATCTCATATATACTACATATGAGTATACATATACATATATAATGTATATATACCATATATATACTCTATATATACACATGTATATTGTATGTAAGATATATATATATTTATATATATGTATATGAACGCATGTATATATGTGGAATCTATATAGTATATATGACACTTTTTTTTATTGTAAACTTCTCAGAGATAATTATGCGAACGGAATTCTTACCTCTGCGAAGGTAACCTTGAATACCATGACATTTTTGGGAAACAATTATTTGATTGTTGAGGAATGGAAGTATCGTTGGAGGCCACCCTTCCAAAGAAGAAACGGAGCTCTTCACTTGACTTTCTATTGCCCTTCTGTTGGCTCATCCGCTGCTGTATTATAAATGTGCCTCTCAGTAGCAGACATTATATGGATAGTACAAGAAAGCAATATATCTGTTTTTGTTTCACTTTTCGATAATGTGATGACAGTAGTACCTCTTCCTAAAATATACTTTTATCTTATTCTAATTGTTTTTAACCCTCTTTCTCCCTAAACTTACTTTTGGCTATTTTATTACTTATTTTATAAAATTGCTACAACATTTATTCTTAAAAAATAGACTACGCTGCATCCTGTCGCTTTAATTTCTTTCCTCCCATACAATTTCACCTTATATACCTTTCCCAAACCCACCCTACTCCCCCCCCCCCCCTCGCCCCTAATAGCATCGCATTTTTCCTCCAAATCTACCGAAGTGGCAGTAATATTAATCTCATCTACGACTACATCTTCACTCATTAGCTAAGTAGAATTCTCGAAACGATGGCTAATCACATTACACTAAAACCCTTTCCCCAGTTTTTGGGCGGAAGCAAGATGCTTTCATGCTGATTAAAACTTTAACGCTTTTTAATGCCTTTAATGAGGAAAGAGAGTTTCATAAAGATAGGGATAAATGAATTATTTAGTCCTGGAAAGGAGCCAGTAGGACGTAATGACTGGCTAATGTCAGAAAGACAGACACTTACAGGAGTGTAACCGTGTCGACTACTGCTAGTTTCTTTTATATTCCACAATTTTTCTTTACACATTTGCATACGGGCTATATATATATATATATATATATATATATATATATATATATATATATATATATATATATTATAGATATATATATATCTATATATATATATAGTATATATGTATATCTATATATATATATATATATATATATATATATATATATATTATATATATATATATATATATATAGTATATATATATATAGATATACATATATATCTATATATATATATATATCTATATATATATATATCTATATATATATATATATATATATATACATATACATATATGTATGTATGTAATGTATAGTATATGTCTGTTGTGTTTGTATATTGTATATATTATATTATACTTACATTATGTATATAGATAAATATTATATATATAATGTTTATATGTATGTATGAACATACTTACATTACCATATATATATATATATATATATATATATATATATATATATATATATAATGTGTTTTGTTTTATGTATGTGCTATATTAATATGTGTGTCTGTGAGTCTATTGTGAATGATGGCTTTCATAAGATGTTCTCATGCAGTGTTTTTTTTGGGGGGGGGGGTGGGGGAGGGTTGGCCGCTGATGCTACCTAGATTCCTGACTAATCGATTATATTTTTTTACTCATTATGACTGAATTCTTTAACAAGTTATACTCGCACCTGCTACTTTGCTTAGGACTTTATTATGTCCCATTGATATTCACAAGTTGTCGAGGTACGTTGGTTATAAATTCCTGGAACGCCTGGTTAGTTTCTAAATTTAGAGGATTAAACTCTCCCTTAACCTTGCTTTTAGTTTTCTGTAAAAGAAACTTATTGAGGCATTATCTATCAGTCCGCATTTCTTCTCTCCGCCCCTCAGATCTTAAAACTACTGAGGCTAGGGGGCTGCAAATTTGGAAGTTGACCATTCACCTTCCAGTTATCAAACATACAAATTGCAGCCCTCTAGCCTTAGTAATTTTTATTCTAAGGTTAAAGTTAGCCATGATCACGCGTCTGGAAACGCAAACAGTGTGATGGTAATTGCTTTCATAGCAAAGAAAGATAAAGGAAAGGAGAACGCATTTTTCGAGAAGTTTTCGGCAGTAAGGAGGTTTTCGCACCAGTGTTGGAGGCACCACCTGTACTCGCGGCTGTTCTGGAATCGTCGGGCGTGTTGTGGAGCGCAACACACGCAATGTGTCGGGAGAACGCCGCGATTTCTGATGCAATACCTAGATTCATCTAGGAAGTTCTGGAAATCTCGCGAGTCTGTGACGCTCGCCATAGGCTCTGCCCCCAGAGTGCCATATAAATACGACGGTTGTAGCAGCAGCAGGGGAGATCGTAAAAGAGAGACAACTGTTAGTCACGAGAGATATCCTCAGTAAGAGCCACTGGTCAGAATATCAGTGAGAGATCAGCAGCAGAGATCGTCAGAGAGAGACTAGAGAAAAAAGGAACCGACGAAGGATCAGAAAAAGAGTTTGTTCGAGAGTTTGGTTGGATACTGATCTAGTCCGTCTTCAGGAGTGGACGGAGTTATCTCTACGTTGAGCAAACTTCAGAGAAGAAAAGGTCCTGTTAGAGGTTTTGGGGAGTTCCTGCCTTACAAGTAGACTAGTTTATGCAATAGGTATTATATATATATATATATATATATATATATATATATATATATATATATATAAAGTGTGTGTGTAGTCTGTTCTGTTCGTGTATAAGTACATAGACAGAAACATGGTAGGAGCAGACGGCCAAATAAACAAAAGTGGGATATCGAGAAGACGTCTATTTCACACCTTAAACCTGGTCTAGACGAAGTGCTATTACCAGCAACAATCTCACGATTTCACGGATCACTCCGAGTGATTGAAGGGAACTGCAGAAGTCATCTGAGTATCATCTGGGCTCACTTAAGATTTTTTTACTTTTATTTCTTTTTGCAGTGCTGTTTTTGGACGTTGATCAATAATGTTTCATAAGGATCCGAAAACCTAGTTTGTAGGCTTTACTTTAGGTCTGAGGCGCAAGGATATCCCAGTTCTAATTCACCATTTATATTTCATTGATAGTATGTATCCATAGTATCAGTGATAACGACATCGAGCCTGAGCGTGTTATTCGTGAATATTGTTGAAAAAAAACCATAGTATTTAAACTGCGTGCTTTTTACTTATGTTTATTGTTTACTTCTATACAACAACACAATTATGAAATCACGCGGACGATGATAAATCTTACTTGTTAATGATGCCAAAGTTTTTTAATTATATTTGTACCCTGGATTGATTACATAAAAAACAGACAGGCAGGCAGACAGAAAGTCAGAATTTCTTTCGAGGACTTACAAGTTCATAGGTGAGGTAGTAAGTGGTAAACTGAGTAGGATTATGCTATATGTTTCCTCACTTGCCATATCACAGATGTTAACCCTGTAGGAATAACTTGATCCCCTGAAAACGTTTACCCTTATCCCAAACCAAAGATGATGGAACTTATTGTCAAAAAAATAGACTTATATGATTATTTTACCTCTAGAATATTGCATGATTCTGAAATAATCAATTTCGGTATATTATACTTACTTTTATGTGTGAAGTGTATCCTATTTGGAAACTTTTAGATTTTTCCTCAGAAGTGATTCAAAGTTAGATGCAGATATTTTTCCTTGGAACAATAGAATCCTAGATATATTTCTCTTTGCTTTCATTCAAAAAATACAATTCCCAAAATATCTTATACTTTGAAACCCTTTAGCAAATGGTGAATGGATTCTCATATTTTGTCCTCTCTAGGGGATTAAATTCATTTGGAAAACAATGGCGTTCCCTTCCCTTTTTCCTTCTTCCTCTTTGAAGTACTGAAATTCGGTTTGCATGAGAGTTTCCCCGCCCCTTTCATTTTTATTCCCGAAAAACTATAGGACTTTATAAATTCACATTATTCTTTCTACTACAAAGAAATATTTTTCTCTCGAACTTTCTAACCCAAACTTTCATTACTTCCGATCGATCGATCGATCGATCGATCGATCGATCGATCGATCGAGAGAGAGAGAGAGAGAGAGAGAGAGAGAGAGAGAGAAGAAAAAACTTTCTCAAATGCTAATTTTAGAAAATTATCAATTTTTCTCTTTGGATTATTCTGTAAAAATCCAATAATATGAAAATAAATTATATTCTGTATTCTGTCCGGCTCTGTTTATGTTAGGTAATAACTGTTGACAGGAATAAATATTATCTTATCATATTCTACTGTTATAGAATGTTATGGGATTATTAACCCTTAAACGCCGGAGCGGTAAATAAAAAAAATGACTCCCGTATGCCGGAGGGGTTTGAGGAGTGAGCGCGTAAGCGGAAAAAAATATTTTTTTCAAAAAATCACAGCGCGCTTAGTTTTCAAGATTAAGAGTTCATTTTTGGCTCCTTTTTTTCTCATTGCTTGAAGTTTAGTATGCAAACCATCAGAAATGAAAAATATTATCATTATCATATATGAAATAATGCGATATATGATAGCGCAAAAACGAAATTTCTATATAATTGTATTCAAATCGCGCTGTGCGCCAAACGGTTAGAGGTAAACAAGTTGCTTTTTTTTTCGTTGTAATGTGCACTAAATTGCGATCATTTTTGATATATAAAACATTATTGTAAAACAATAAAAGCAACACAGAGAAAATATTATCACAAAATGATGCATGAAGTCGTAGCGCGCGGATGTAAAAAAAAAATAATTTTTTAATTAAAAATTCACCATAAATCGAAATATTGTTATAGAGACTTGCAATTTGTTTCAAAATGAAGGAAAATGATTGAATATTACGATACTGTAAGAGTTTTAGCTTACAAATGCAGTTTTTTACCATTTCGAACGAGTTTAAAGTTGACCGAATGTCGAATTTTTGTTAAAAGTTTTTTTTATATGCAAATATAAAAAAAATGAGAAATGCTACAACCTTCCAATAAGTTTTTGTTATATTGTGCATGTTTTTGCGCACATTTTCATATATAAAAAACTTTAAAAAAAGCGTAATATGAAAAAGGCTCAAATATTAGGAAAATGTGACCTACGCGTTTCTGAGATTTTCGGCCGAGAATAGGCGCGCGCGGACGGAATAAAAATATTTTTTTCAAATATTCACCATAAATCGAGATATTGTTCTAGAGACTTGCAATATGTTTTAAAATAAGATAAATGATTGTATATACTAGACTGTAAGATTTTTATGTTATAAATGCGTTTTTTTTTGACCTTTTCGGTTGAGTCAAAGTTGACCGATCGTAGTTTGTTTTTCGTACTTATCGTCTTTATATGCAAATATCATCAAAAATGAAATGCTACAACCTTCCAATAATTTTTGTTATATTGTGCATGTTTTTGCGCACATTTTCATATATAAAACTATAAAAAAAGCGTAATATGAAAAGGCACAAATATTAGGAAAATGTGGACCTACGCGTTTCCGAGATTTTCGGCCGAGAATTGGCGCGCGGACGGAATAAAAAATATTTTTTTCAAATATTCACCATAAATCGAGATATTGTTCTAGAGACTTGCAATATGTTTTAAAAATGAAGATAAATGATTGAATATTACTAGACTGTAAGATTTTTTATGTATAAATGCGTTTTTTGACCTTTTCGGTTGAGGTCAAAGTTTGACCGATCGTAGTTTTTTCGTACTTATCGTACTTTATATGCAAATATTTCAAAAATGTAAATGCTACAAACCTTCCAATAATTTTGTTTATATTGTGCATGTTTTTGCGCACATTTCCATATATAAACTTTAAAAAAAAAGCGTAATAAATGAAAAGGCTCAAATATTTAGGAGAATGTGACCTACGCGTTTCCGAGATTTTTCGGCCGAAAATCGTTCGCGCGGAGGGGAAAAAAAGGAAAAAATATTTTTTTTTTCAAAATTTCAACCAGAAATCGAGATGTTTTCTAGAGACTTGCAAATCTGTTTTTAAAATGAAGATAAAAATGATTGAATATTACTAGACTGTAAGATTTTTATGTATAAATGCGTTTTTTTGACCTTTTTCGGTTGAGTCAAAGTTTGGGACCGATCGTAGTTTTTTTTCGTACTTATCGTTACTTTGTATATGCCAAATATTTGAAAATGATAAATGCTACAACTTCCCATAATTTTTGTTATTATTGTGCATGTTTTTTTTGCGCACCAGTTTTCATATATAAAACTATATAAAAAAGCGTAATATGAAAAGGCACAAATATTAGGAGAAATTTGTGACCTACGCGTTTCCGAGATTTTCGGCGAGAATCGGCGCGCGGACGGAATAAAAATATTTTTTTTTCAAAAGTTTTTATTCACCATAAATCGAGATATTGTTCTAGAGACTTGCAATATGTTTTTTTTTAAAATGAAGCTAATGATTGAATATTACTAGACTGTAAGATTTTTATGTTATAAATGCGTTTTTTTGACCTTTTTGTCGGTTGAGTCAAAGTTGACCGTTCGTTAGTTTTTTCGTACTATCGTATTTTATATGCAAATATTTTCGAAAATGATAAATGCTACAAAACCTTCCAATAATTTTTGTTATATTGTCAGTTTTTTTTTTGCGCACATTTCCATATATAAACCTTTAAAAAAGCGTAATATGAAAAGGCTCAAATATTAGGAGAATGTGACCTACGCGTTTTTTCCGAGATTGTCGGGCCGAAAATCCGTTTTCGCGCGGAGGGGGAAAAAAGAAAAAAATATTTTTTCAAAAATTCACAGGAAATCGAGATATTGTTCTAGAGACTTGCAATATGTTTTTAAAATGAAGATAAATGATGAATATTTACTAGACTGTAAGATTTTTATGTTATATATGCGTTTATTGACCTTTTCGGTTGAGTCAAAGTTGACCGATCGTAGTTTTTTTCGTACTTATCGTACTTTATATGCAAATATTTCAAAAATAATAAATGCTACAACCTTCCAATATTTTTTGTTATATTTGTGCATGTTTTTGCGCCACATTTCATATATAACCTTTAAAAAAAAAGGCGTAAATATTAAAGGCTCAAATATTAGGAGAATGTGACCTACGCGTTTCCGAGATTTTCGGCCGAAAATCGTCGCGCGGGGAGGGAAAAAAATATTTTTTTTCAAAAATTCAACCGGAAATCGAGATATTGTTCTAGAGACTTGCAATATGTTTTAAAATGAAGATAAATGATTGAATATTACTAGACTGTAAGATTTTTATGTTATATATGCGTTTATTGACCTTTTCGGTTGAGTCAAAGTTGACCGATCGTAGTTTTTTTCGTACTTATCGTACTTTATATGCAAATATTTCAAAAATAATAAATGCTACAACCTTCCAATATTTTTTGTTATATTGTGCATGTTTTTGCGCACATTTCCATATATAAACCTTTAAAAAAAGCGTAATATGAAAAGGCTCAAATATTAGGAGAATGTGACCTACGCGTTTCCGAGATTTTCGGCCGAAAATCGTCGCGCGGAGGGGAAAAAAATATTTTTTTCAAAAATTCACCAGAAATCGAGATATTGTTCTAGAGACTTGCAATATGTTTTAAAATGAAGATAAATGATTGAATATTACTAGACTGTAAGATTTTTATGTTATAAATGCGTTTTTTGACCTTTTCGGTTGAGTCAAAGTTGACCGATCGTAGTTTTTTTCGTACTTATCGTACTTTATATGCAAATATTTCAAAAATGATAAATGCTACAACCTTCCAATATTTTTTGTTATATTGTGCATGTTTTTGCGCACATTTCATATATAAAAACTATAAAATAAGCCGTAATTATGAAAAGGTACAAATATTAGGAAGAAATGTGACCTACGCGTTTCCGAGATTTTCGGCCGAGGAATCGGCGCAGCGGACGGAATAAAATATTTTTTTCAAATATTCACCATAAATCGAGATATTGTTCTAGAGACTTGCAATTTGTTTTAAAGTGAAGATAAATGATTTAATATTACTAGACTGTAAGTAATTTGCTTACCCCCAAAAAAAAAAATTTATAATATATATATATATATATATATATATATATATATATATATCTATATATATATATATATATATATATATCTATATATATATATAGATATATATAGATCTATATATATCTATATATAAAATATATATATATATATATATATATATATATATATATATATATATATATATATATATATATATATCTATATATATATATATATATATATATATATATATATATATATATATATCTATATATATATATAATATATATATATATATATATATATATATATATATATATAGATAGATATATATATATATATATATATATCTATATATATATATATATATATATATATAATTTTTTTTATACGTAAAATATATATACATTCTTCGATTCTTGGTAACCAATACATAAATAAAAGGAATGCAGGTGACACTTCTCTTTTCGCATACAATGAAATGTTTCTTATTATTATTTTATCATGCACACATTCAGATATATAAAAAATTGTAATAAATATAAAACTAAATATAAAATAAAAATGCGATACTCACTCGTAATCCTGACTCTTCGTTCTATTCTTGTTTTTTCTCCTCCTCCATTGAAGAGTCTTGCATTTTTTTCCACTCGACATGACGAGGTACAGGTGGAGGAGGAGACGCGCGCCCTTACTGTGATGGACCCGGCGGCCCCGTGCGCCCTCCGCTGTCGGTTAGGGGGCGCGCTCCAATACATGACCTTAGTGTGATACTTTCGGTCACACCTCCCCTATCCTGCAAAGAGCAACTTTGCAGAGGACGACAGAAGAACCGGGTGTCTCTCCTTCTGCATTCATATGGCACACCCGCACCGTTTTCTGCCTTCGCCCTTCTAAGGCCTCCAGTATGTGTTCCCCTGGCTGCAGCCGACACGCAGGGTTACCACTACCCGACGAGAAGCGGTGATGGATTCGGGGCCGGCAGCAACCAGCACACCAAGAGGGGCGTCGTCAGCAGGGGCGTCGTCAGCAGGGGCGGCGACAGCAGGGGTGTCGTCAGCAGGGGCGGCGACAGCAGGGGCGTCGTCAGCAGGGGCGGCGGCAGCAGGGGCGCGGCAGCAGGGGTGGCGGCAGCAGGGGCTGTCGTCAGCAGGGGCGTCGTCAGCAGGGGCGTCGTCAGCAGGGGCGTCTAGCAGGGACGGCGGCAGCAGGGGCGGCGGCAGGTTTCGAGCGAAGTTGGCCCTCCTATCTGCCCTTTCCTCTAGGGCAGATCTGCAGCTCGGGGCAGGGGGTCAGTTATGGAAGGCCACTCATCGGGATCGAAGTTGATGAGGGCATTCCCGGCTACCTCTAGGAACTGTGCGTGGGTCAACCTCGGAAGATTGTCACCGCGGACGGTACCCCACATACAGTATGTAGGCAGTTTTGGAGGGCCAACTGAAGGATGTATTTGAGGAGCTTCTGTCCACCTTCTGGTTCTCCTGGCGAAGGGATAGTACTGGATGAGCTGATCAAAGAGATCAACTACTCCCATGTGCCTGTTGTAGTGCCCAATGACAGTAGGCGCCCGCTCGGTACGAAACTCCTCAAACACAACTCGGCCCTGTCGACGTGTCTTCTTCCGCTGTACGATCTCTTCTTGGGATGGGTTCATGACTCGTCGTAATCATGGGGACGAGTCGGACACCTTCCAACAGATGACGAAGACAGCGCCCTTCCGCCGCCACTCTGTCTCTCTTCTTGCCAGGTGTTTGCGGATGACTAGCGAACCTCTTGAGGACATTCGGGGCCCCACGCACCAACCGAAGGGTACCACTGACGTGAACACCTGCTTCATACAGTTCCTGGGCCAGGGATACCGAGTTATAATAATTATCCATAAAACAGGTGATATCCCTGGTTACGGAAAACGTCCCACAAGGTTGAATACAGTGTCACGCAGCGTGGAGAATACCCGGTATACACTGAAAAGTCCACAACGTATCCAGTGTTGGCCTCGGTAATGAGAAAGAATTTCACACCATATTTCTTTGGCTTCTTGGGGTTTATACACTTTTATACTAAGACGTCCTTTGTAAGGCATCATCCCCTCATCCAAAGACAGGTTCTTTCCAGGAATCACGAGATTACTACACCGCTCACGGATATAATCCAACACTGTACGCACTAAAATGAGGCGATCACTGTTATTCCGGGGTATGGCCCTTCGGTTGAAGGCGTTGAAGTACTGTCCATCGCCAGGAAATTATCACGGGACATAACGCCAGGCACATTCGGCATATATAAAAAATAAACTTCTCTTCCAATATTGCTGACGTCGATAGCAGGTGTCAAACCAAAATAAATGTGGAGCCCCAAAAAATGTGCCATGTCAATGAGGTTGCAACCCCGCCAGGAATACGACAAGGTCGTCTTCAGCTCATATCGGCAGTACCGAGCGTAGTCCACCGTCTCGTGTACCAGGTATTCCAGCAATTCCCGCGTCAGGAAAAGCTGGATGAATCCCAAAACAGTCAGGGGTACTGGTACGGTCATCCCAGGGGTTGCCGTGAAGGGGTGCATGTTAGGAGGGGTGGGGTCCTCCGCCTCCCACCCCTCGTCACTCTCCGACGACCGACCTTCACCTTGGCTGGCGCGACGAAGCCGACTTCTACGTGCCCAGTGCGCGCGCACGCGCACGGGTGCGGGCACGATGCACACTACCCCACCGTTGGCCCATCACCCTCACTTAGGCCCTCACTTTCTGTATCGTCCTCTGCGATAAAACTTGAGCCCGTATCCCACCCTCCCCCTCCCCCTCCCCCTCAGATTCCCCCTCGTATGCACTGAATTCGAGCTCACTTTCGGGATGTGAGCCTCGAACGGACATTGGGGGCAAATATTCATCCTCACTTTCATCGGGACTGATGTCCTCATCACTCGATAACCATCCGCCATCAAAAATGAGGACTTGCGACATGTTCCCGATCAAGCTCCGAAAGATATTCGTCTATGTCCCTTGGTTGGAGGCCTCCCAAATGCCTACGAATGCCCCTAAGGACGCCCACATGCTTTCTAGGGGTAACCAAAGGCAAACGATGTGTTCCCGAAACACTTTCAGCCACACGTGGCCGCACAGAACGGCCTTGAGGCGCGGGGTCTCTGGGTGCTTGGCTGGCGCCAGCATCCATGTCCAAAACTCGCCTTACACGATCCCTTCCGACGGTAAAACGCGCCTTTCACGGTTCACACGTCGTTGAGACATATCTACGAATGTCTTGTAGCAATACAAATGCTCAAAGTCTCGCACAAGTCCAGAAAAACACGCTTTTCACGAAAGATCGCTCTCGGATGGTGCGCTACTGATGTGGCTGGAGCGAGAAGAAGGGATATCGCGCATGCGCACCTGGGTCACGCTTCAAACAAAACAGGCCTTGATCCGTGGACTCCCAGCATCCCCCCAAGGGCGCGTGATTCAAAAGTTTTAGGCTGGTAGGCCTATAAGTATTTTTCTTTTCCGCGAATTTTTAAAAAAAACTTTTGTATGTCGACGTAAAATACGTCCAGTCGGCACCCGACAGACAATTTATCTCGACGTAAAATACGTCCAGTCGGCGTTTAAGGGTTAAAAGGTTTTATGTTGAGAGCAGTGTTTAGGAGGGGGCGGAGTATAATATATAGAAAATTTGTTATTTTAGTCTTGAAATTAGGACGATATATATGACATTACTAAATGTCTATAGATATAGTGAAGGTGAATGGTGAAGAGATAATTTATTAACATTGAAAATAAATATTTGAATAGATATTTGTCGATCAAGGAAACCAAATATGTTTAGTCATGATATTAAGAAAACAATCTTAGATTATTATTTGTTCTGGAACAACAAAAATTCAGTACTCGGTTATTTTTTATGAGCTTGTTAGCGTGCTAGACAGTTTTGAAAGAGGATGGTGGTTGGCTCCCTACCTACCTCACCCACCATGGCGGACAAACCGGTTGTTGGCGAGACAAAGCCTTAGGTACTGTGGTACTACTTAGGTTCCAACTTCTTTCGTTAATTGTGTGGCTAAGTTGTCAGCGGCCTTGTCTTTCAATGAAAGACCTGGGTTCGATTCTTATTTGAGTCAGAAATTTAGTTCTGTTCCACACGGTGATTGTGTTGATTATTTCTATCATATTATATATATATATATATATATATATATATATATATATATATATATATATATATATATAATATATATATAAACTGAATACCACAGATTATTGACCGGCAGAAGATTAGTACCAAGCGCTTGATACTGATCTTCAGCTTGTCATTTTTATGTGGTATTCGCCCATATAATGATGTCACGTGCATTTACTTTGATTTTTTAAGCATATGTGTGTATATATATATATATATATATATATATATATATATATATATATATATATATGTATATATACATATATACTATATATATATATATATATATATATATATATATATATAATTTTTTATATATATATATATATAGTCTTTATCGCTGTTGAACGAAGGAAACCTAATTTTAGAGAAGCCTTTGATGCCCTTACGGGAATGTGTTTATACAAGGAGCATATAAACAATTACACATAATTCGCTGATGGTCTATCCCCCTTCTCAAACAAAGACTTGACGTCAACAGAGGGTCCTTCTATTACCTTTGTGTTGATTCAGCAACTTTGCAAACAGAAATACCTCCTTTAGGAGGTATTATTTATTTCGCATTAATTTTATTTACCTTATCAATGGTCATATTAAATTATTATTATTATTATTCATAATGGCATCTTATCCCGTAATGCCTTCTCTCTCTCTTCTCTCTCTCTCTCATCTCTCACTCCTCTCTCTCTCTCTCTCTCTCTCTCTCTCTCTCTCTCACAGACACATACATTATTTCACGTAAACTCTTTTGATATTTTTTTAGGAGTAAAAGAGGAAACGACTTCAGCTCGTGTCTGTCGAGTTCATGATTCTCTGTTGTCCAGTCAGCTCTCTTTATTTACACATTTTATACAGCTTTCTATTGAAAATTAAATCACTAATTCTAATCCTCTCTCTCTCTCTCTCCTTCTCTTCTCTCTCTCTTCCTCTCTCTCTCCTCTTCTCTCTTTCTGAGTTTGTTACAGAAGTAATTGATTGGCCCTCTCAGTTGCCCTTTGCATTTAATTAAAGAAAAAAAATTGGGACTTATATCTGTTGTATTAATCATTTTCCATCGCCCGATCACGTGACCTGATTTCCACGCAACATTTTACTTTGATCTAATCAGGGTATCAGATGAAAGTAGCGAATCACCATTACGAGTAATAGGAAAGATTAGATTTTGCCATTAATCTTTTAATATTTTTTATGGCGGCATCCGTAATATAAATGCGTATGACCTAATTTCATCATTGTTTGGTTGTTGTTCCAAAGAAGGCGACAACTGAAATAGGAAGGTATGATAACTAATTTTATGGCATATTTTGTGTGAAGTAGTCCGAGTAATAGTAACGATTTTGATGGCTTTCAAAATGTTAGAACAAATATCCAATGCTGATAACTTAAAAGGTACCGATAGCGTTGAATTAGATGAAATATATTGCCTTTGAAAATGTCATTTACGTTGAGAAATACTTGCCAATAGCTATTATGATTTTAGATGAAGGAAACGCTGAAAAATTATATCTTCACAATTAGCTTGTAATATTATTGTTATAATATTATTGCCTCTTCGGATGTACCGATAATTTTCTTTTTATCCATTTTCCCTCATAGTTATCGATAGTAGTAGAATTTTAGTGTAAATCGCTATCACCATAGTTATCGATAGTAGTAGAATTTTAGTTTAAATCGCTATCACCAAATCATCTCAAATTGTTCTCGTTTGTACGTGATGGTGTAAACGACAGAAAATTGAAATTCACAATGGGAATTATTTTAACATTATTTTAACTCGGCTAAAAATTTATAATGGCATATACATAAGGCAGGGAGGCTGTCGCATAATGTTGGAAATATTATAAAACCGTAATGAGTCTAACACAGCGCGAGAGAGAGAGAGAGAGAGAGAGAGAGAGAGAGAGAGAGAGAGAGAGAGAGAGATGTATTAGAAGAAAATTTTAATGCATTAAACAATTTAAGAAGAAACGAAGGAGGCACAACTCGTTCTTTATCAACTCGACTTATTTCATTTTTATCAAAGTTAATGTCTCGATCATTTCACTTTTTATTCTAAAATTTTTATCGTTCTACTAAAGGCTTTCTTACTAAAGCGTATTCTAATGAAATTTTTCCTTCCTGTGGTCTGTGCAAAGGAAATCCCCATAAATAATTCCAGTCATATGCTAAAACTCAGTACACGAACAGAAAAAATATAATTCAGGGTATTATTATTTTTAGAGAGACCTTTCTTAGGCCCCAACCACCCCCTTCGTTGTCATCTCCCCTCTTTCTACGTTTTAATGAGGATGAGATCCATAATGTATCATTAATGAACTAACTCCTAATTGAAAAATTCAAAATTGTATAGTAATTATTTTTCACCCAAAGGGGTTTTTTAACGGAGTCGTAGTCTGTTCCTTTATCCTCTTAAGCCTTCGTGTAATATTATTATTATTATTATTATTATTATTATTATTATTATTATTATAAGAATGGCAGAATTAAGCGAGTTTATTTTATATATTGTTTTTCCTATTTTCCTTACAATTCGCTTCTCAGGCTCTGCGATGTTTCTGAGTAACTGGAATTTCCAAAAATTATAAGTGCTGAAGGTAATATATTATTTATATTTTATTAAAACAGGATCTCAGGTCCTGGTCAAGCAGGGGTCGTCGTCAGTGCCGGTACTATTCCGTAAGCGTAGTTCAATTACGGGCTGGGGTCGTCTTTGGTTTAGAACTACTGTTGATGCTGGTATAGCTGGTATCACGTGACGTTTCGACCTTCTCGCAGGTCATCTTCAGACGAGTCGGTTGAAGGGACTGTAGCAAGAAAGTCTGCAGGGCGGTATTTATAGCGGCTCCGTCCTAGAGTTGGATTCTCATTGGTCGGGCCAGTCTTGGGCGAAGTCATTGGTCTCGCATTGATGGTTTCTCTCCCGCAGACTTTCTTGCTACAGTCCCTTCAACCTACTCGTCCGAAGATGACATGCGAGAAGGTCGAAACGTCACGTGATGCCAGCTATACCAGCATCAACAGTAGCTCTAAACCAAAGATGACCCTAGCCCGGAATTGAACTACTCTTATGGAATAATACCGGTACTGACGACGACCCCTGCTTGACCTGGACCTGAGATCATGTTTTAATAAAATAGAAATAAAAGAGTACCTTCAGCATTTATAATTTTTGGAAATTCCCAATATGAATATTGGCCAGTTACTCAGAAACATCGCTGAGCCTGAGAAGCGAATTGTAAGGAAAAATAGAAAAAACAATATAAAAATCATCTCGCTTAATTCTGCCATTTTTTTAACAGCAGTAGCATAAAAAGAGGGTCTTCTACAAAAAAAAATATTATATATTATTGATTCTTATTATTATTATTATTATATTATTATTATATTATTATTATTATTATTATTATTCCGGGTTATTTTATATGTTGGACTTTGTCAAAGAAAAAAAATATCGAAATAGTCTTGTGTATCGGGGAAAATGGCAAGGTTTTATCAACATAACCCGCCCCCCGCCCCCCCCCCCCCATTCTCTCTCTCTCTCTCTCTCTCTCTCTCTCTCTCTCTCATTAAAAAGATATCCTAAAAAAGGTCACATCTGACTTGATATTTACATATCCTGCAAACGACAATTCTGGACACCGGCTGAGAAGCATCTGTATTATCTGACGCTAATGGCCTTTACGAAAGGGCACCGGGTGCTTCTCTCTCTCTCTCTCTCTCTCTCTCTCCTCTCTCTCTCTCCTCTCTCTCTCTCTTTCTAGAGAGGAAACTAAATTACTTTCAGATTTCCGTTGTCCTATTAGATTTCAGTTATTCTAAGTGGCATGTGATGTCATCTCTTCGTCAGCAAATATATTTTGATTTTTTCAGTTTTTTTATTTTCCTGGATATTGGAGATTATGTAAACATTTGTTGTTTAGCGCCGTGACCACATTGATCCATCCAGTCACCAAGATATATATATATATATATATATATATATATATATATATATATATATATATATATATATATATATATATACATACATACATACATACATACATACATACATACATTACATACATATGAATGTCTTTTTACTGTAGTACAACAGTATTATATGAAGATAAAAGGCCCACCATAAAAACTATTTTAACGTTGTAAATAGTGGTTTTATGGGCCTTTTATCGTTCATATATAGGCATAACATATAGATATGTATATACTAGCTAATATACTATATTATATAACCATATGTATGTATGTATACATATACTTATATTATGTATATTATATACATATATGTGTGTATATATACATATATATGTATAAATACACATATATGTAATGTATACACTATATATGTATATTTACATATATATGTGTGTATGTATATATATATATATATATATATATATTTAGATATATGTATATGTACGCATGTATATATGTGAATATATATATAGTATATATCACACATATTTTTTTACGTAAATCTCAGAGATAATTATGAGAAAAAAATTCTTCCTCTGCGAAGGTAACCTTATGAATACCATGACATTTTCGGAAACAATTATTTGCTTGTTGAGGAATGGAAGTATCGTTGGTGGCCACCCTTCCAAAGAAGAAACGGAGCTCTTCACTTGACTTTCTATTGCCCTTCTGTTGGCTCATATCCGCTGCTGTATTTATAAACTGTTGCCACTCTTCAGTAGCAGACATTATATGGATAGTACAAGAAGCTAAATATCTGTTTTTGATTCACTTTTCGATAATGTTGATGACAGTAGTACCTCCTTCCTAAAAAAATTATACTTTTATCTTATCTTGTTTTTTAACCCTTTTTCTCTTTCTCCCAAACTTACTTTGGCTATTTTATTATTTATTTTATAAATAAATTGCTACGAACATTTATTCTTAAAAATAGACCTTACGCTGCATCCTGTCGCATTAATTTCTTTCCTCCCATACAATTTTCATGAAATATGCTTCCACCTTATATACTTTCCCCTAAACCCTACTCCGCCCCCCCAAATGGGCATCGCATTTTCCTCCAAATCTACCGAAGTGGCAGTAATATTAATCTCATCTACGACTACATCTTCACTCATTAGCTAAGTAGAATTCTCTAAACGATGGCTAATCCCATTACACTGAAACCCTTTTCCTCAGTTTTTGGGCGGAAGCAAGATGCTTTCATGCTGATTAAAACATTAACGCTTTTTGATGCCTTTAATGAGGAAAGAGTGTTTCATAAAGATAGGGATAAATGACTTATTCAGTACTGGAAAAGGCCCAGTAGGCGTAATGACTGGCTAATGTCAGAAAGACAGACTTACAGGAGTTTGTAACCGTGTCGACTACTGTTAGTTTCTTTTATATTCCACAATTTCTTTACACATTTACACACGGCGCTATATATATATATATATATATATATATATATATATATATATATATATATTATATATATATATATATGATGTAATGCATATGTCTATTGTGTTTGTATATTGTATATATTATATAACATTACATTGTATATAGATATATATTATATAATAATGTGGTATGTATGTATGAACATACTTACATTACCATATATATATATATATATATATATATATATATATATATATATATATATATATATAGATAATTTGTTTATATGTGTACGTATGTATTCATACATGTGTGTATGTGAGTCTATTGTGAAAGATGGCTTTCGTAAGATGTTCTCATGCAATGTTTTTTTTTTGTTGGGGGGGGCGGGGTGGCCGCTGATGCTACCTAGATTCCTGACTAATCGATTATATTATTGTACTCATTATGACTGAATTATTTAACAAGTTACACTCGCCCCGCCACTTTGCCTTAGGACCTTATTAGGGCCCATTGGTATTCACAAGTCGTCGAAGGATTAAACACTCCCTTAACCTCGCTTTTAGTTTTCTGTAAAAGAAACTTATTGAGGCTTTGTCTATCCGTCCGCATTTTTCTGTCCGCCCTCAGATCTTAAAAACTACTGAGGCTAGGGGGCTGCAAATTTGGAAGTTGACCATCCACCCTCCAGTCATCAAACATACCAAATTGCAGCCCTCTAGCCTCAGTAATTTTTATTTTAAGGTTAAAGTTAGCCATGATCACGCGTCTGGAAACGCAACAGTGTGATGGTAATTGCTTCATAGCAAAGAAAGATAAAGGAAAGGAGAGCGCATTTTCGAGAAGTTCGGCAGTAAGGAGGTTTTCGCACCAGTGTTGGAGGCACCTGTTCTCGCGGCTGTTCTGGAATCGTCGGGCGTGTTGTGGAGCGCAACACACGCCAATGTGTCTGGAGAACGCCGCGATTTCTGATGCAATACCTAGATTCATCTAGGAAGTTCTGGAAATCTCGCGAGTCTGTGACGCTCGCCGTAGGCTCCGCCCCAGAGTGCCGTATAAATACGACGGTCGTAAGCAGCAGCAGCAGGGGAGATCGTAAAAGAGAGACAACTGTTAGTCACAGAGAGATATCCTCAGTAAGAGCCACTGGTCAGAATATCAGTGAGAGATCAGCAGCAGAGATCGTCAGAGAGAGACTAGAGAAAAAAGGAACCGACGAAGGATCAAAAGAAGAGTTGTTCGAGAGTTGGTTAGATACTGGTGCTAGTCGTCTTCAGAAGTGGAGCGACCGAGTTATCTCTACGTTGAGCAGACTTCAGAGAAGAAAAGGTCCTGTTAGAGGTTTTGGGGATTTCCTGCATTACACGTAGACTAGTTTTCTGCAATATGGAGTCAAGAGGACGTCTGCAATCACCGTTTCCTTTTGAGGAAGCGATCGCTTCGAATTGCCCAAAATTGACTAGCAAGTATTTGAATTGCCTCACTGTTCCCCCAGTACATGCAGTGTAAGATTCTATCTTTTTATGTAAATAGGAGATACCATTCTGCATTTACCTATGTTAGTAAGCTTGTAAATAAACCTTTGTTGTGTTAGTGTTTCTTTCTATATTCGTATCCCCAGTTTCAACTGTTGGTGTTGAAACATTTTTTTTTTTTATTTCATATCGAACCTGAAGCGGACCTCTCTCAGAGGCCGTAACAAACAGCACAGTCCACCATGGGCGGCTGAGTTTCGTGGGCCTTGGCTAAGAGTTTCTACAGCATAATACGCTGTACAGAAAACGTTGTTTTACCCGAGCCTCTGATTAAGATGAGTTTGTAGACTGTGTTTATAGTAAAGATAGTATTATATACTTATTATTGCTATTAGTAGTAATATTGTAAAACCCAGAGACAAAAATAAATTTCTGTCTGAATGCAAGAGCAAGTTGATGAAGTTGATTATCACAGAGATGATTTTACAGTGTTGATTGACGCCTGACAGCTGTGGCAGTGTCGCCTTTTAAAAAATAACACGAGACGTCTCGTCCAGGACGCGAAGGATTATACCAGACGAGTAATTTCTCAAATTATTTAAAAGCAATTGGCAGATAACTGCAGAAGTACACTGATATTTGAAATCAAATAGATGACAAGGAAGAGAGCGACAAAATAACAAAAAAAGTAGATAATACAACTAAGTTTTAAAGAATGGGCTGGGTGTGTCATGGCAGGTTTGACATACAGGATGAGAGAGAGAGAGAGAGAGAGAGAGAGAGAGAGAGAGCTGGTGTGTAACACCCACACGTGATAATACATAACTCCCCATCCACCGTCCGATGCAATTAAATATCTCCACCTACAGCATCCGAGCCAAGACAAAAATCCATCGACGAAACTCATCCTTGGGAGTTGCCCTAGAGACGAAGAAATAGAAAAGAATTGGAACGAATAAAAGACACGAGTCAAGAGGGTTTTACTGAATTTCTGTAGGTGGAAAGACCTTGGGGCCTTCCTTTGGAAAACACTTTCAAAACTTGGAGTATCTCGGGTTGCGTCCCTTCGGTTTCAAACTGCGTGCGTTCTCTCTGCTTTTTTTTATTTATTTTTTTTTTTTCATCTTCGTCCTTAATGCGTATTGCTGGCTCTGTCAGATTAAGTGCTGAGTAGGAGAAGGGTTTTCAGATTGTAAGTATGTATGTAAATCATATGTGTATATATATTATTATAATATATAATATTATATATATCTATATATATATATATACATATATACTGTATACTGTATACTATATATATATATATATATATATATATATATATATATATATATATATATTACATTATATACATGTATACAGTGATACATAGGTACACATCTGCACACACAAACAGGCATATATAATTATATATATATTCATATATATATATATATATATATATATATATATATATATATATATACATATATATATATACATATATATATATACATATATATATATATATATATATATATATATATATATATATATATATAATGACAGCGGGCAGACAGCTACACATTCCAACAGGGGTTCCAGCAAGACAAACAGCTTACATGATCAGTTTATTAGAGACGTTTCGTGCTCCAAAACATTGGCACATCATCAGTCTGGAATAAAAATTTATTCTTTTTTAAAAAACACAGTAAATAAAGTAAAAGGTACAATCCAAAAATATGAATTATTAAAAGAAGCTTATAAGTAATAAAAGACTACCTATCACTTCAGAGAACAAGAGCAGAATGACTAGAAACGTGAGGACCGACCAAACTACACTTCCGGCCCAACGAAAGGGGAGTGGCAGAGACGTAATTGTTTAAATTAGGCGATAGTGTTTAATGTAAAGTGACTCAAGTGTTGTTAGAAAGGATGCTTGGGTTGTTGAGGTAAGGATAGAAAAATGTGTTTTTTCCATAGGAATCTTGCATTTTGAGGCATGTGTTCGAATACTCGAGAGTTCGGGATTCGATATCCTGGATCCCGTCCTATAGCTGAGTCCCATGTGACTATAATAACGGACTTGCAACAATCTCCGTGTTGAGCCAATATAAGTACCAAGGCATCTTGGGCATTCATATTTATAGATTACATTGGACAACATAAAAATCTTGAAGCTTATCCTTGTAATTGAAGCGGCTACCTATCTTTTTTGGATTTACAGGAATTAGATTCCTAAGACTAAGACTATATATATATATATATATATATATATATATATATATATATATATATATATATATCTATATAGTATATATATATTTCACACCTTAAACTGGTCTAGACGATGTGCTATTGCCAGCAACAATCTCACGATTTCATGGATGATTGAATGATTGAAGGGAACTGCAGAAATCATCTGAATATCATCTGGGCTCACTTGAGATTTTTTTTTTTTTTCAGTGCTGTTTTTGGACGTTGATCAGTAATGTTTCATAAGGATCCGAAAACTAGCTGTAGCTTTACATTAGGTTCTGAGGCGCAAGGATATCCCAGTTC
>NC_087221.1:29563474-29578608 GCF_015104395.2 Macrobrachium nipponense | reverse complement strand
CCGAGATTAAATCCATTACGTCTAAATGCAAAAACATAGTGAAGTATGTAACATCTAAGAGCGTTTCTCTTTTCCGTTTGCATTTTGGTTAAATTCATTGACGAACGCAAAGGATTTCTTGCTTTTACTGAAGAAAGTCCCTTCATGAAACAACATAGAAATGGATAGATTTTCACCTCAACTTTCGGTAGAACTAATTCCTTGAAATGGGATTCCTGGCTCCATATCTTTTTCGAGGCACTTTAATTCATTGCTTGCTCAGCAGGGGCACAATGGAGGTTCAACAGTGTGTGCCCATCTGTCCGTCTCCTCCCAAGTTTCGAATCAAGGATGCTATTGGTATATTTTATATATATATATATATATATATATATATATATCTATAGTATATATATAATATATATATATGACTGGTAAAAATGTTCTGTAACAACAGAATTCTATCTAATAAAAGGAGCCCATAAACAAAAACACAAAATATAGAGAAAAAAAGTACTATATTTCAGAGGGGTCTACGACAGTTTCGCCGCCGCCAGTTCGCCGCGCGACAGTTCGCCGCGGACAGTTCGCCGCGTGCCAGTTCGCCGCAGAGCCAGTTCGCCGCGGCGACAGTTCGCCGCCAACCTTTTTCGCCGTTGACCATTCGCCGCCAATGTAAAAGCTGGCAAACATGCACAGGGTTATATTAAATTAGGAATAGGATAATAGGAAAGTATAGCCTAGAGATTGATAATTTAGCACGTTAGTATTATTATCATTTTGTCAATGAAAAAACCCAATTTGCCTCAAAATGAAGAAGCTAATACAAAGCTTATGCAGTTTTTTACTCGACCGCATCTATTCAGAGATTAAAGGAGGCAAACTACCTCAAGTTGGGTTAGTGTGGTCAGACAGTTTGCCAAATGAGTAAAGTAATCCTCGCAGAGATCAAAGGCAAAAATAAAGAAAGATTGTTTTGAAACATTTAATCATGAAACTTCATTTGAACACTGTATAATATCTAAAACATGATTCATACCGTATGATACATTAGATATGAGTAATAACAAATGATAACTATATTGAAGAAACGTGTACAAAAACTGATTACTGATTCTGCACAGATACAAAAACTGATACTCCACAGATCGTGCTGTCTCTTCAAAAGGTTGTGTGCTCAGTCCTCGTAGATAGTCCATGTTATCTCTATTACGATAATCATTCACGATAGTTTCGATTCTCTCATTTTAAAAGTTCATATCGGGGGCGACGTCGGGGGGGGAGGATTTCCAGCCAAGAGTCCTTCAATTTCAGTGTTCTCTAAGTTTTGCGATCGAGTAAGTCCTTTAATGAATTTCCATATCGAAGGCCGAATTTCACCCAGTGTGACTTGGGACAGAACGATGCATGCCTCGACAACATTGTTGTGCGGTCTTCACCATTTATGACACCGGTCATTGTACATCCACAATTCAATTGGAAATGTAGGAGCACGTCTTAATCCAACCCGGCGATTCGGACGTCCTATATAAGTGTCCTCAAAATAGTCAACACTGGCTGGAAAACATCTGGAAGGTGTTGGCTGAGCTCCTCGAAAACATCAGATACGTCATCAGACGGGGACAAAGGCTAGAGCTGGGATGGTGCGGCACTGCAGCGCAAAATCAGCGTCGTTCTCGTACCGCTGTTTGAAGCCTTCGCGCTGTATTCGACGATGAACACTCTGGGCGAGGTGAAAAAAGCAACCCCTGTTTTCAGCGTGCGGGAAAACGACGTTGGAGGCGCGAATGGCAGCCATCTCGAAATCTGTGATGATCAGACTGAGGGCAGCTTCACCATTGGTAAGATGATTCAGCTCCCGGCGAACAAAGTCTCGTAAGTTCCTTGCCGTTTGTTCGGTAGTAGGGCGTACACTAGAGGGTGTGTGCGGCCTAGTACGATCCATGGATAGAATAGAGTTGGCTGAAAAGAGGTGGCGTTATGTCAAAAGTTCCATCCATTTGCCACTGACGACACTGACGAAAGAACACGTAAATGCCGTTCTGTGGAAAATATCAACATTCGTTCATCACCAGCGGCAGCACACTATCGAATAACAAAAAAATCCTCAAAAACACCAGGATGCTTTTCATAGTGCGTGTACTCCAGAGGTATGGCGAGGTCGGCTAACGAAAGCGGGTTCGGAGGGGCGGCCAGGGTAGCAACTCTCTTCCTCTGTACATCCGTTTCAAGTTGGGCATGTTCGGCAGAGCACCTTGTCCAGCTTGCGATAAATTTTCGGTGGCTGCGGCTATCACTTGTGCGGTTTGGTCTTGCGTTTTTGAACGGCACGATTTCTCAAGTCCGTCAGGGCTGTCATCACTTCAACTTTGGCTGCGTCTCCGAGGTGTGTATGGGCACCAATACGCTTGGTTATTCTTCCTTGGTGGACATGAATACGCGCCTTGCAGGAAGAACGTTGATCACAACGCCAGAACTGCGTTTCGCGTCTTTTGAAACTTATCGAAAACGTATGTCGTGCCGGTTGTCAACGAATTTCTCCTTTCCACGAACGGACAAAACAGGCGGCATTATGGCTTTGAACGTTGAAGAATAGAGCACAGAGCAATGAAGACTTAAGTGACGTGACGACTCTTGGTTCGTGCGGTACTTATATACATACAATTTTTCTATAACTCACCTTGTGGTAGTTTGCCTCGTTTGATCTCTGAGATACGGTCGAGAAACTGCGAGGAATATAATTAGGTACTTTACTCATTTGGCAAAGTGGTAGTTTGCCTCCTTTGATCTCTGAGATGCGGTCGAGTAAAAAACTGTATAAGCTTCGTAAGCTTCTTCTTTGAGGCAAATTTGGCTTTTTCATTAAGAAAATGATAATAATACCTTGTGGTAGTTTGCCTCGTATGATCTCTGAGATACAGTCGAGAAACTGCGAGGAATATAATTAGGTACTTTACTCATTTGGCAAAGTGGTAGTTTGCCTCCTTTGATCTCTGAGATGCGGACGAGTAAAAAAACTGTATAAGCTTCGTAAGCTTCTTCTTTGAGGCAAATTGGCATTTTCATTGAGAAAATGATAATAATACCAATAATGATAATAATAGTAACGTTATAAATTATCAATCTCTAGGCTATACTTTCCTATTATCCTATTCCTC
Organism: Macrobrachium nipponense; assembly: GCF_015104395.2. Lineage (NCBI taxonomy): Eukaryota > Metazoa > Arthropoda > Malacostraca > Decapoda > Palaemonidae > Macrobrachium > Macrobrachium nipponense. The sequence continues at coordinate 29,575,471 of NC_087221.1, read as the reverse complement.
ATATAATATACCCTGTGCATGTTTGCCATCTTTTATATTGGCGGCGAAATGGTTCGCGGTGAAAAGGTTTGGCGGCGAACTGTCGCCGCGGCGAAACTGGGCTCTGCGGCGAACTGGCACGCGGCGAACTGTCCGCGGCGAACTGTCGCGCGGCGAACTGGCGGCGGCGAACTGTCGTGCTCATTTCAGAGACTGCTGTCTCCCTCTTCAGGTAGATGAATGAGAAAAGTTTACAGAAAACGGTGGTATTTATACCAAAAGGTCCATCCACAAACAAGCCATTTTAAGTCACCCCGCTGATAATCTTCCTTTAATCTTCTTAAGGGTTGGTTGAATAAAGACGTTGTCGATCGTGTCTGAAATCCATGCTCCTTTTGAGATGTTCCATTACCTGCCTCTCTTTTATTAAGGCCGATTCCATCATTTGACTCTTGTATACCGGCAGTTGCTGCTATAAATTACACGTGACAAATTCCAGTTTTTCTTTATGGCTTAGGGTTATTTCATTTATATGGTTGAAAATAAATAGCCGAGTTCTGTTGTCCATACCTAACTGACCGTTTGTGTTGTATTAATCTCTGGGGAAGGGATTTACCTGTAAATACCGATGTAAGATTGGTCACAGTCCTGGCATGGGATTTCGTATACCCCAGAGTCCTTTGGAGATGTCTTTTGTTGGACGTTAATCAGGGATTTGGCTAAGGTGTTTGGGTAAGTAAATACAAAAGGGTTCGATTTTCCGAGGGGGTTGGTTATTCTCTTAATCGTGTCCAGGTGGGGAATTATTATTTTATTGTTGGGTGTATCTCTGGTCCCCTCCAAAACGTTCCCACAGAATTTTTTCGGAAAGTAAGATTAATTGGCAAAGACAAAAAGAGTATTGAACTATTAGAGAAATTTAAAGTAATAATCCTAAATTACCCTATTTTTATGGCCTTCCCAAAACTCACAAAGACAATCTTCCATTCAGACCCATCGTTTCATGTGCCGGTGCTTTCAATTACAAAATTTCTAAATGGTTAGCTGGCCTCCTTTCCCCTTTTTTAGGCACTTTTTCTCCCAGTCACATTAAACATTCGGAAGATTTTTGTCACAAATTCAGAGAAGCACAATATACCACTTCACAACATAAAACTTTTAAGCCTTGACGTAGATTCCCTGTTCACTAAAGTACCAGTACAGGACGTTCTTCAGTTTTTAAGGGTAAAATTATCCCCCTATTCAGATCATTTCCCATTGGCGCTTGACAAAATAATAAAGCTAGTTGAATTATGTGCATATAATAAACGTATTTTCATTCGGGGAAATCATTCTACAAGCAAAAATTCGGGTGTAGTATGGGTAGTCCTTTAAGTCCTGTTCTAGCCAATCTGTACATGGAATACTTTGAAACTACAGTAATAAATGCAATAAAACCCAAAACATGCTGTGGATGAGATAGCGTGGATGATATCCTAACATTTTGGGATAATAGGTGGGGCAATTTAATGAATTCCTTCTCGAAATTAAACACATTAGTGCCCAGCCATCAATTTAAAGTTGAATGGGAAACAGACAACAAAAATTCCTTTTCTTATGTTTTAATAATCAGAGGATACGACAGAATACAAATGTTTACCATATACAGAAACCAACGTTCTCACTTTCATACATTCACTACTTTAGCTATCATGATATTACTATCAAGATAGGTGTAGCTAGTAACTTGTTCTTAAGAGCCTTACGAATTTGTTCCCCAGAATTCCTGGAAAAAGAATTTGAACTAATTCGCAAGCAACTTCGTCTGTTTAAAATATCCTGCCGACTCCATATAATTGAGAAAAGCAATTCCACAAAGCAAACGTAATTTTTCTACCGACCCCCTAAAGACAAGACCAGAGATACACCCAACAATAAAATAATAATTCCCCACCTGGACACGATTAAGAGAATGACCAACCCCCTCGGAAAATCGAACCCTTTTGTTATTTACTTACCCAAACACCTTAGCCAAAATCCCTGATTAACGTCCAACAAAAGACATCTCCAAAGGACTCTGGGGTATACGAAATCCCATGCCAGGACTGTGACCAATCTTACATCGGATTTACAGGTAAATCCCTTCCCCAGAGATTAATACAACACAAACGGTCAGTTAGGTATGGACACAACAGAACTCGGCTATTTTCAAACCATATAAATGAAACATAACCATAGAATAAACTGGAATTTTGTCACGTGTAATTTATAGCAGCAACTGCCCGGTACAAGAGTCAAATGATGGAATCGGCCTTAATAAAAGAGAGGCAGGTAATGAACATCTCAAAAGGAGCATGGATTTCGGACACGATCGACAACGTCTTTATTCAACCAACCCTTAAGAAGATTAAAGGAAGATTATCAGACGGGGGTGACTTAAAATGGCTTGTTTGTGGATGGACCTTTTGGTATAAATACCACCTTTTCTGTAAACTTTTCTGCATTCATCTACTGAAGAGGGAGAACAGCAGTCTCTGAAATATAGTACTTTTTTTCTCTATATTTTGGTGTTTTTATGGGCTCCTTTTATTAGATATTATATATATATATATATATATATATATATATATATATATAATATATATATATATATATGTTTTATGGGGTCAAAAGACCCCATTTAAGTAAAAGGGGAGCACTCCTAACTGATAGCTTGACCTAGCTTTGTTGATTCCCATCGCCTGCCTTCCCTGTAGCTAGCTGAAAGTCGATCATTGAATCTTAGGCGAATTCAAACTCTCGCTATTCGAAAATATAATCTCTATTTCCCAAAATAACTAACATAAAAATGAAATAAAGTTTATTATAGAAATCCCCAAAGATAATTAAGACACCATTACTCTTCTACGTAATCATATTGGATAAAATGATTTAAAGAATCTCAAAATTCATTAAGGCACCATTACTACCTTGCATAACCATATCCCCATTGTTCTTTACAAGCGATTTAAGGAATTTGCTGTTTCGCACTTGTCTCAGTACTAAAACTCGAAGTTGAACGGTTGTCACGTCGCCGCTTGTCACTCAGGTTATGACCTTACTTGTTTCTACTTTAGTATGTCTATTTATACATATATCCAGTGCCCCATATATATATATATATTATATATATACTATATATATATATATATATATAGTTGTATATATATATATATATACGTATATATATATATATATATATATATATATATATATATATATATATATATATATATATATATATATATATATATATATTATATATATATTTGTACAGTTATTTGCTTTTGGGGCTCTGCTGGGATAAATAAACAAAAGGGGTTGTGGGGCCTGGCAATATAATCCCTGAGCCTGTGAATATGTCTTTACATATATGTACCAATAGGGTATGTAATATTTATATATATATATATAGTATATATATATATATATATATATATATATATATATATGTGTGTTTTGTGTTTATAAATATATCATATTTTTGTTTGTCATGCTCATTTTGACTTAATACTGTAAACTTTATGTAAGTATGCATGTATATATGTATGCATGCCTCTGAGATACATGTCGAAACACAGTGATCTGAATTTCTTTCTTTCTCCTCCCTGTGAGGTATGGAAAGCATTCATAGTATATCCGTTTCAAGGGGAACGTGAAATTCCACTTAATCGTCTACGAACAGAATGTGAATGTGAGAAGCGCAATTTTATGGTTCCCTGCCCCTGCAGCTATTGACACAAAATTCCATTTCCATTAGAGATTTAAATTAAAAAAATGAATTTCTCCCTCACCTCAACTCTCTCTCTCTCTCTCCTCTCCTCTTCTCTCTTCTCTCCTCTCCTCGTCCTTCCTCCTGATTAGAATAAAAGATAACCTCGCCTTTTACCATCTCCAGAGCTCTAGCTCTCCTCCCACATCCTCCCCCTCCTCCTCCTCCCCTCCTCTAACCCCCTCCTCTTCATTCTTCTCTGACTTACTCCCATCCTCATCCTCACCTCCCTCCATCCTCCTTCCTCTTCCCCATTTCTTCCTCCTCCTCCTCCTCCCCTTTGTACGTCAAAAAAACGGGACCTAAGGGCAAACATTTAACGCCTTATGTTTTTTTTAAATACCACCTTAATTAAGTTTTCGTTGGCAAAGGCACTTTAATGAGATTCCGGGGAAAAAAGGCCCTTTCAAGTTTTTATATCACTTCATTAAGGGTTGACTTTATCTTACAAAAGTTGCGAAAATGAAGGTACGATATTTATCATGCATTATGCATTGCCGTCGTAAGTTTTATGCTTACTTTCTTGCTCAGGGGTAATGAGAGATGATGAAACACGGTACGTACACGCCACCACATGCACGTATATATAGGCCAGGCTGTGTATATATATATATATATTATATATATATATATATATATATATATATATATATATATATATATATATATAAACTGTATATATATATATATTTATATATATCGAGCTACAATGTCCTTTAATATCTAATTCGCTCTACCTCGGAAATTAATATATTTTTTCATATATGCTTAACCGAGGGGGAATTTTTTCTCGATAATAGACTTGCCCGGACCAAGGCGCGAACTCATGGATCCTTTCAAATCCAGGAACGTCAGTGAAGCTTTTACCTACTACACCACCGCTTCACTGACGTTCCTGGATTTGTTTTAAAGGATCCATGAGTTCGCGCCTTGGTCCGGGGCAAGTCTATTATCGAGAAAAAATTCCCCCTCGGTTAAGCATATATGAAAATATATTAATTCCGAGGTAGAGCGAATTAGATATTAAAGGACATTGTAGCTCGATATATGATATGAATCACGGAACTGTGATATGACTTATATATATTTATATAATATATATATATAATATATATATATATATATGATATATATATATATATATATATATATATATATATATATATATATATATATATATATATATATATATATATATATATATAGCGTGGAAGTACACATCACGTTTTGCGTATTTCAGATATTAGGCTGGAATTTGTCTCTAAAGGAGTATTATATATGACAGCAGCACCTACCAGGGGCAGATTTTGGACCCATGCCACTTTGTGTTGATTGTTGTGTCCGTGATTTTATTCTCTCAGCCATGAAGAGAACTTGGTTGAGTGATTAAAAAAATCAGCGACAAGATCTGAAATTGTTGATGAACAGGTTTGGTTAATTTATCAGAATGTTCCATTTTCATCAATTTACTGGCAATGCTTAAAAGGAAAGAGTTATTCTTTATAAAGATATGCATAGTTTACGTTGTATATCATTACTTTCAAATATCAGTTTTTACAATATTTCCATAGAATAAATTAAATGATAGCAAAATAAAGTCTATTTCGATAATAAAGGACTTCATAATACATTTTGAATTACTTTCAAAGCGACAATTACATATTACTTGAAAAAAAAAAATTTTTTTGTTATATGACATGTACCTGAAAAATAAAATAGTTCAGAGCATACTTTTTTGCAAGAAATAAGACAGTCATAATGACAGCAGACATTTAACAAGACGGTCTGGCCTATTATGTGATAACTTTCACCACTTCAGCCAGGAGTCATTAACTGCATTTTAGCTTAGAATGACAGATAATACATTGTCACGTCATGTGGAGTATAATGCTAAGGTTCACGCAAGAACAGGGTAATTTTTTTTTTACTCAAATCGGGCTTAAAACCAGAGAAAAAAGTAAACCAAGTCAGATATTACCATAACAACTACCGCTGCGTAACAGGGCAAAAATATTCTCCAAAATGTAAATTATTCTCAATTGACTAAATGTAAACCAACATAAAATTTAATTATAACATTAGAAAATTTGCTACAATACTTTAACGATTTTAAAAAGCAAATAGATTCTCTTTATACTTCTCTGGTTGTAATATGTGAGACTTTTTTTATTTTTTACTGGATTAACCATCGGCTGTAATCAGGAATCATTAAACAATATAAATAGAAATAAAAAAAAAGTATTTTTAGAAATAATTCGCAATAGATATAGTAATTATCTTACAAGCAACCACCATGAAACCACTGTAAAATCCACATTTACAATAGAATAAAAATGCTTAAAGAGATCATTGATACAGAAGCAATTACAATCAAACTGTTATAAAACAGATACACAAAGAATCAGAAATACAAAGTCGATGAAAAGTTTTAATGGTGGCAGGGACGATTTTATAAAAATAGAAGCATATAATGTGGGATTAACGTAAATTGTTTGGAAAATTCTATTTGATTGTGTTGCGGCCGGTGACTATAATGTTTTGGGTGCACCTCGATGGCTGATTAATAATAATAATAATAATAATAATAATAACTATTATTATTATTATTATTATTATTATTATTGTTGTCGTTATTAATATCATGATAAGATAACATGCACACAACACCATTCACACACACACATGTATACTATATATATATATATATATATATATATATTAATATATATATATATATATATATATATGTGTGTGTGTGTGTGTGTGTGTGTGTGTGTGTGTGTGTGTATTTGTGTATGTGTGATATGTGAGCGTTTATATATATATATATATATATATATATATATATATATATATATATATATATTTTAATCCGATCACGGCTCTATAGTTGCATTAGCATATTGATTCAACAGAAAATCCCGTAATGTTTTAGGCCCTTTTTCAGTAGTTTAAAGGGTTGAAATAAAAAAATAAAAAAATAGCTTTTGCCCTCGTGTAAATCCAACTCAACATATTCCGCTGGAAAGCTATTTCGTTCGTAACATAAAAACTAGCGATTCATTTCAACTCCACGAGGAAATGATACATTAAAGCTGCATGATACACTGATCAGTGCCAACGGTGTGACTGTATCCGGTCTAATTAATTTGCTGATTCGAATTGAATATGAAATACAGAGGCAGCAGTAGTCCCTGATACTTCGGTTTATTCCATTGGTACGGATATGCCCGGCTATTCATTTCACTTTTTTTTTCTTTTTGGCAGGGGGAGGGGAGCGCTTTACATAACACCAGAAAAAAGTAGATGTAGTTGAAACATTTTTAAAATCAATTTATATTCCTTTTCCGAATTATGTATATCATACGATTATGCAACTTAAGGTTTTCAGAATTATTGAAATTGAGCAAATTTATATTTTTTTATTGTCTATTAAAGCAGCATTATTTCGTTCAGTTAGAAAATAAGTCTTAGAATATAAAAGATTAAGTAGCATTCCTTAATCACAAACAATAAATTGCAAGTAGAGGTTATTTTTCATGTGAGTCTTATTCGCACAGAGAAAGAAATAAGATGTGATTTATGGAAAAATGAAAAATGAAAATATTTGCGCAAAATTATTCTCATTCCCTTGTGTACCATTCCAGCACCAGTCATCAGTCAGCGGTTCGACAGTCGCCGCTATTCCATCCAGGACTAAATCCTACGTTCCTGCAAGGATACGCATTAGTCCCTCGCATCATGTGTTACGCTGCCATGGCTGCCATGGTCTCAGAGGATATCGCTAACAGCATTTATCAGTGTCCAAAGACGGAGGATTATGTGCCACGCAGTATCGCTAACCCCTTCCCCCCACCCTCCCCCCCTCTGGAAGATACTGGATTTCCCTCAGGTAAGAATATCTCATTCACCAGTTTCAATTGGAATAATTCTGGGTAGTGAATAGTTTCGATTGAGATCATTTTGGATGGTGATTAGTTTATTGAGATCATTTTTTTATGGTGCATAGTTTAGATTGGGATAATTTTGGATGGTGATTAGTATAGATTGAGATCACTTTTGATGGTGAATAGTTTACATTAGGATAATTTTGGGTAGTGAATAGTTTCGATTGGGATCATTTTGGATGGTGAATAGTTTAGATTGGGATAATTTTGATGGTGAATAGTTTAGATTGGGATAATTCTTGATGGTGAATAATTTGCAGTGGTCGTTTTTCATTTGCATTGCTCTGGCCTTCGTTTTTCATTTTTGTTGCTATGCCTTTGCTATGTCCTTCGTTCTTCATTTGCGTTGTTTTGTCCTTCGTTTTTCATTTGTGTTGCTATATCCTGTATAGAACATGTATGCAACTTCTCAAATTCATTTCAGCTAATATATTGGAAACATTATATTCCTGGTATATACTATATTCAGGTGAATTAAAGATGACTTCTCATGTCTCGCAGTTTAAGTCAAAAGGAGGAGGATTAATGCATCAGTTGATAATTTACCTGCTCGTTCAATTCACTAGGTAATATTCCCTTCAGAAATGAGCCGGCTTCAGTACATTAAATTCTGGCAGCATTAGATTGTTAGACACTTTCAATCCTTATAACATTATTGAGGATAAATGAGAACAAAAATGAACAAAATAAATGATTAATATATATAAAATCGTGTATTGAACAGTTATAGATAAATCGATGCCTATCATTTAGATAAGTAATTAAATAGGTTTTTATATTTAAAACGGTGGGAAAGATAACTTGTTGGCAAAGTTGAGACCAAAAAAATAAATGGGCAAAAAGTAACAGTATTTCAGATTGCGAAAGCACGCAGTTTCGAAGCCGGCGTAATTAGATTTTGATAAAAGATAAAAGGCTGAAATACATTATTATATATATATATATATATATATATATATATATATATATATATATATATATATATGTATATATAATATACATTTACATATATGTGTGTGTGAGCGTGTATTATTTAGAAACATATATCACCAATTATACGCTAAGGAAAAAAAACTTATCTGCCACGACGGCAAAGCCTTTATCAAAAAGTCCTTTTTATCAGAGAAAACAAAACTTGAAAAAAAAAAATCAGCCTTTGCATGACCAAACGCCCATTACCTCTGTATACCTAATTTGCTCGTCCCATACGAGCTTGACCTCAGCCCTAGGTCGCTGTGGTTTTCATTTTCCTAATGAGAGCAGTGGCCCGGTTCCCGCCACCTCTAATTCCATCAGCGCGGTTAATGGAATTCAAACATGCCCATCCTTATGATTTAACGTCACGCTTGACAGAACTCCGCACATTTCTGACAGAAATGATTTGCTGGGTGGTAGGTACTGGTAATGCTGATCGTAGCAGCCTTTGCTTTTACATAACGTAAAAAGAAATGCTTCACTTTGCAGTTTTGGGTTGCGGTTCTTTAGTGATTAACCGACTTTCAATCGATTGGTTTTAGTAGGTTTTTAGTATGGCTAATTCTAAGAATATCTTACTGATTTACTTTAAAATTCTGTTGTTTGTTTGTGCTTACCAAACTAATGACTGCAGGTTAATACCATGATGACAGTGCTTCTCTTAAAGGTATTAATTCAGTTAATAGCTTTTAGTAGTGCTGTATTTAGGTTTTTTCTCATTATATTTCTTAATTCATTTTACGAAAAATTTGTATGTATTTCCTCGACCTTATGGTCTTCAGTGTAACACTTTGCTGCTCTCACCAAACTTCCAGGGACTGCTTTTGATCATTGATTTTAGTATAAGTTCTTTGATTCATCCCCAAACAAATGATCAGCGCCTCAATGGCGTGGTTGGTATGGTGTGTGCGTCCCACCCCGGTGGTCGCGAGTTCGATTCTCGCCCATTCCATTGAGGAGTGAGAGATGTGTATTTCTGGTGATAGAAGTTCACTCTCGACGTGGTTCGGAAGTCACGTAAAGCCGTTGGTCCCGTTGCTGAATGACCGCTGGTTCCATGCAACGTAAAAACACCATACAAACAAACAAACCAAACAAATGATCTCAAGAACTTGCAAAATACAGAGTTTAGCATTCGGCCATGATCACCCGTCCAGTTACTCCCCGAAGTCATCGTATCTTAACTTGCTGTAGCAAGTCATGAGTGATTGCTCTTAAATCAAATTTAGAAAATTAGCAAAATGATGACCTTTTAGCGTAAAAGAAAACTATGATGGCTTTGTCTGTCCGTTCGCACTTTTAGTGTCCGCCCTCAGATCTTAAAATCTACAGAGGCTAGAGGGCTGCAGATTGGTATGTTGATCATCCAACTTCCAATCATAAAGCATACCAAATTGCAGCCCTCTAGCCCAAGTACTTTATCAAAAATATTATTTAAGGTTAAAGTTAACCATAATAGAGCATTATAACGAGACCACCGAAAGATAGATGTATGCACTGTACAGAAAACTCGATTCCGCCGAAAATGTTTTAACAGTTTTTTTTTTTCGCGTTTTGAATGGCAATATTCAAATCGACATTTTTTCGTGAAATATGGGCTGTTGTTGCAAATACATTTTGGTGATCACCGAAAAAACAAAATGGCGTGTGTTGTGGTTTTTTTCTTCCAAAATGAAAGTGTTTTTTACACTAGTAAATTGTTCTTGATGTCAACTGAATCTGAAATTATGAGAAATAGCATATAAGACTAATTAATTTATTATTAATGGTAATAATCGCCAAGATAAAAAAGGTAAAACATGAAAAAATATATCAAACACAATTAGAATAAATATGATTTTTGTTGTTACTTTTATTGTTGTTGCCACAAACGTCGGTAAGAAACAATCCTGAGAGCCTGATACTTCGCCAAAAATAATGAGCAAAAGGGATTAGCAAATGAATAGAAAATAAATGAAGATCAGTCAGCAAGCAGATAAATATGCAGATTAACAATAACAACAAAAATGACCAGAACGAAAATCTTCGCTTATTTCAACACCTTTATCGATAGCCTGAACCTCGCCTCTTCTGTAAATGTCTGGATTGAAATATGAACACGGCCGATGAATGGTGAAATATAATTAAGTAACGATGGGTAAAAAGTCGAGGCTTTGGTGGAGTAATGTTGTTAAAGGGCGGGATGAAAGGGAAGCGAAATCTTATTAGCGGTGTGAAGACGCGGAAGATTCATCAGATTTTTTTTTTCGGCAGTGAAAGGGTATAGTATGTTTGGTCAACGTTTTATGGCTAATTACTTAAGACCAAAGAAGCGAGAGATAAAATTCTCTATTAGTATGGGGCTATTAATGAAAGATAAAATTTTCACATTAAGGCGCAGTGAAAGGTTAATTAGATTATGTTGGGTAAAATTGAACGTACAGCTTTACAGTTGGAATATTGGCAAAATCTTAAAGAGGACCGATATTCACTATATATATGGTATATATATATATATAATATATATATATATATATATATATATATATATATATATATATATATATGTATGTATGTATGTATGCGGGAAAATTACTCGAGTAAAAGCTTATGAATTACAGCATTCGATGCAAAAAGCTAAATAGTAAAAATCTCCTTGTTTGTGTATATTCTTACAGAAATGCAGGATCAATAATATTTAAAATAAAAAAAAAACAAATAAAAAAGTAAAAGGATAAAACCCCATTTAAATTCACGAAAAAATATATAACTAATATTAATATATCTTATTCCACGGGATTGTATTCATTTTGCATAAACATCTCACAAATACTTTTTTTAAACTACCGGTTCATTTCCCATAGTGCCACCGAGTCTGATATTTCGACGACTATGGAAACGAATTCCGGAGAGATGTGGATTTTGTACCCTATGAATTGTTCATTGAGTGCAGTTTTTGCTTACTGGTCAATGCCAATATTCTAAACCAGTTTTCTTTCTAACCAGAAAAAAAAAATTCCTTGTCTTCAAAATCTTCATATCATACATGTCATTTTTAATAACCTATTATTTAGAATAGAGCAATGAACATTAGGAACAGTTAAAACATACTCAGAGTAGAATGAGTCTTGAAATGGGGAAACAAATCAACACTTATATATATGTACATGTATATTTATAAAGATTAATCTGTACAGAAAACTTTCCGGAAGCTGTTCGATTTCCCTTTCTAATCTCGATATCGAAATGGGGAATCGAACAGTTTCCCAAAAGCTTTCTTTACAGATTTATCTATATAGATATAAATAAAATATATATATATATATA
>NC_087221.1:29533474-29560974 GCF_015104395.2 Macrobrachium nipponense | reverse complement strand
CCTCCTTTTCTTTTGAGATGTTCATTACCTGCCTCTCTTTTATTTAAGGCCGATTCCATCATTTGACTCTTGTACCGGCAGTTGCTGTTATAAATTACACGTGACAAATTCCAGTTTATTCTATGGTTATGTTCATTTATATGGTTGAAAATAGCCGAGTTCTGTTGTCCATACCTAACTGACCGTTTGTGTTGTATTAATCTCTGGGGAAGGGATTTACCTGTAAATCCGATGTAAGATTGGTCACAGTCCTGGCATGGGATTTCGTATACCCCAGAGTCCTTTGGAGATGTCTTTTGTTGGACGTTTAATCAGGGATTTGGCTAAGGTGTTTTGGGTAAGTAAATACAAAAGGGTTCGATTTTCCGAGGGGGTTGGTTATTCTCTTAATCGTGTCCAGGTGGGGAATTATTATTTTATTGTTGGGTGTATCTCTGGTCTTGTCTTTAGGGGGTCGGTAGAAAATTACGTTAGCTTTGTGAATTGCTTTCTCAATTATATGGTCAGGATATTTTTAAAGACGAAAGTTGCTTGCGAATTAGTTCAAATTCTTTTTCCAGGAATTCTGGGAACAAATTCGTAAGGCTCTTAAGAACAAGTTACTAGCTACACCTATTTTAATAGAAATGTCATGATAGCTAAAGTAGTGAACTGTATGAAAGTGAGAACGTTGGTTTTCTGTATATGGTAAATTTGTATTCTGTCGTATCTTCTGATTATTAAAACATCAAGAAAAGGAATTTTGTTGTCTGTTTCCCATTCAACTTTAAATTTGATGCTGGGCACTAATGTGTTTAATTTCGAGAGGAATTCATTGAAATTGCCCCACCTATTATCCCAAATGTTAGGTATATCATCCACGTATCTCATCCACAGCATGTTTTTGGGTTTTTATTGCATTTATTACTGTAGTTTCCAAAGTATTCCATGTACAGATTGGCTAGAACAGGACTTAAAGGACTACCCATACTACACCCGAATTTTTGCTTGTAGAATGATTCCCCGAATGAAAAAAACGTTATTAGATGCACATAATTCAACTAGCTTTATTATTTTGTCAAGCGGCCAATGGGAAATGATCTGAATAGGGGGATAATTTTACGCCTTAAAAACTGAAGAACGTCCTGTACTGGTACTTTAGTGAACCAGGAATCTACATCAAGGCTTAAAAGTTTTATGTTGTGAAGTGGTATATGTGCTTCTCTGAATTGTGACAGTTATGTATATGGACACACACACACACACACACACACACACACACATATATATATATAATATATATATATATGTGTGTGTGTGTGTGTGTGTTGTGTGTGTGTGTGTGTGTATGTATGTATATGTACATATATATAAAGATTAATCTCTACAGAAAACTTTCGGGAAACTGTTCGATTTCCCTTTCTAATCTCGATATCGAAGTGGGGAATGGAACATTTTCCAAAAGTTTTGTGCACAGATTTATCTTTATATATATATATATATATATATATATATATATATATATATATATATATATATATATATATATATATATATATATATATATATATATATATATATATATATTATATATATATATATATATATATAGTTTATATATATATATATATATATATATATATATATATATATATATATATATATATATATATATATATATATATATATATATATATGTAAGGCCTAGGGTTATGATTAATGATATATTGCCAATATGTTCGCTGTGACCTATTGGAATGTGGAGAAGCAATGACCCGAGAAAAGCTGATGAATGGTGTGTGCTGGGTGGCCGTGAAGAATAAAACTACATAGAAAGACAAGTCAATGTACGACAGTTTATGAACTCTTCTTTAAGTGCCTTTGGGAAATTGGTTGCAGCCATTAATATGAGGTGCTAACGAAATGTGCATTCGTATGTGCGTGTGCCCCTCTTCTGTTAATAATGTATCATACGCAAGTCTATGGCGGATTTGCATAGAGGCGGCTTTCAGAGAAAGGCAGGATGCCGTGGTGCTCTCCGAAAGTGTTTATAATATAGTGTGTTAAATATTCCGGCTGCTTGGGTGAGTTTTGAACTGTTTTAGCCAAAGAGTGGCTTGTTATCTATTTGACATTTTTATGGGAATAGTATTCAATATTTGACGTTGTTGTTAGACTTACGTGTGTACTTACGAGGTATTCCTCATGTCTTTGAAACAGACGGTTCTGGCAAGGAACTATGGGGGGACCGAGGGAGTCCCGATGGATAATAGACATTTTGGTGTGACTAATTACTGTTTAGACATTTTGAAAGTGGGGTAACTTGAATTAAGTTAGTCTGTGAGACCTAATTGTTTTGCTGTTTTTTCGTTGTTAATAAATGTTTATTTTATAATGCAACTCTCTCATTTTGGTTACCTGTTAGAGTGGAGAGAAAGAGGTGAAGAGAGAGAGAGAGAGGTATCGCTTTTAGAGAGAGAGAGAGAGAGAGAGAGAGAGAGAGAGAGAGAGAGAGAGAGCGGTCGCTTGGCGAGAAAGAGAGAAAGAGAAGGTCGCGAGCCGTTGGTTGTTTAGAGAGATTGTGTATGCCTGACGCTCAGAGTTACACGTTTACCAAATGAATAATGAGGTTCATAACCTCATTACAGCTAGTGGCAGCTTGTGAAAAAGCGGTATAAAAGGTTTTTTTTAATGCCTGGGAACGCCAATGAAGAGATAGGTGACCAGTTAAATGTAGAGGGGATTGTTAGATCTCAGTTGCTAAGTGAAAGGGGTAGAGAAATATCCGTCCGTGGGAGGTGGGCTGAGGAAAGAAATTCTATTAGAGTCATCAAATTTGCCTGTACCGAGATCCTCCAGGGCGTGAGAGTAACTCAGTCTGGTTTGTGAGTGAGTGTTTGCCAGGTGCCTTCTCGCCGATCGCGTTTGCATTGTGCCGACGAGATTTACGTATTCTACGCAGATTCCTGGGTGGTTTTCTCTTATTTTGAACATGTAAGTGTTACGGTGTGTTTTTTTTAATCTTGGGTGCTTTTTTGAGACGGGTTTAAGAGGTCAAAAAATTTTTTTTCTTTTTCCCCATAGTAGCAGAGGTGACGTGTTTTCTTTATTGGCGCGTGTTTAGAATAGACGTATTCGTCTTTGTTTAACACATAAGGGTGTATAAAGATGTTTTCTTATGCATGCGAACTGTGCTTGGATGGCATATTTGGCTTGGAGACAAAGCGCCCACCATTTCCTACGGGCTCAGCATATTTCTGCTAACCGGCGCAGGGAGTCATTGCATGGCAGGGTATTGCAAGGGGAGTATGGCCTGCCTCGGGGATAGTGCATGGGAGGGTACTACTGGCCTGCCTTGGGGGTATTGCGAGGGTACTAGTGTATGCCTTGGGGGGTTACTCAGACACCGTTCAAGGGGATTGTTCTAACGGGAGTGTGAAACTTTTTTCTCAGTGTGGGTGAACTCCTCCTTCCTTTTTTTTAATTGTCGGGGTGTCGAGAGACGAATTTGCCCTTGAAAGTGATTTTTCAATGCCAGGACATCAGCTGATTGATTAGTTGATGAAGTAAAATGCCCGTAGAGTTTCTTTTAGAAAAGAGATTTCCTTTCTCTTGGATGAAGAGAAAAGGAAATAAAAAGAGATTTTTCTTTCTCGTGAATGAAGAGAAAATGGTAGTTAACATGCACGGGATGTGTTGTATGTTTTCCTTATGCCTTGGAAGACACAAATATAATGGGGAGACACAGATTATTATTTTTTTTATTGTGTTTGAGGGATTACTTTGAAAATGGTGCCGAATGGTAATGCCCGATGCCGTGAATGGTGTCGTGTCTGTGTGGGTGTGGCAAATATCATACGCCAGCATTACTGGTGTATGATATTTGAATTTCACCCTTACTTGAGATCTTTGCAAGAGAATTGTTACTATGGAGAGTTATTATTATTATTAATAATTGTTATTGTATGAGATGTGTCACGGGAGGGTTGCTTAAGTATAAATATCATTACGGGAGACTTTTTTTTTTTTTTACGAGAGATTTGAGATATTTCGTGGAAGATTATTTCATAATTATTACAGATAATTATTCATGGAGAATTATTACAATGAATTAATGGGAGAAGTCTTGTCATAATTATTTGTTGAGTTTTTGGAGAATATTTCAGTCATTCATGAGTGATGAGGTTTGCTGAATCTTGATGAATCTGGCTGAATCTTGGTGAATTGTGTTGAATCTTGCTGAACTTTTGCTGAATTTTGTGCTGAATTTTTGGAGAATGGACAAGCATTGACATTGGTGATGTTTTTTTTATGCTAATACTGGTGATTTTGATGATAGCAAATTTTGGTGATTTTGCTGATAGTGATATTTCTGATACTGATTTTTTTTATACTAATACGTGGGTGCTGTAACGCTATCAAGGGTGGTGAGATCTTTTTTGAATTTGGGAGGAACTAACAACACATTATTTTTGTTTTTTTGTTTTTTTTCCTTTTTTTTATGAGTTCAGCAGATAATTGCTTGACATACGCGAGTCACGGGAGATAGTTAATAATGCCGTTGATTTTTCTTTTCTCCTTTTTTGGAAGTTAGCCATCGCTGACACAAGTTTTTTTCATCATGGGTGAATTTGAGTTTATTTTTTCTCTCCATTTTGTGTGAATATTTTTTGATATCTCAGTTCGTGACTTAGAGTCATTTTTCGGGAACGTGTTTGTGTTTCGGCTATTTGATGCTGTAAAGAAATATACGGGAGAATTTTTTGCATGTTTTGAATGCATACGTAGGTAATAGTACTACATTTTTTTCTCTGGATATTTGTGTTCCAGAAATTGTGAGTTTTCTTGCACAATACATTTGTTGTATTTGTGAAAACTTTGTGAGAGATAGGAAACTTGGTTAAGTTTTCTAGTGGCCTATGTTGTAGCGCATATGGAGAAGTCTTGGCTAAGACACTTTGAATTTGGAGTTCTGCTATAATGAGTTGTGACACATTGGTGATTTTTTTCTAGAATTTTCTAGATAGTTTTTGTTTGCCGAGTTTTTGCCCTTTTTTAGCAGTCATGCTAAATGGAGAGAGTTTTATAGTTTTGACTATAACATTGAGTTATTCTCTGGAGAATTGAGATAAATTATTTGGAGTTATAAGTGGAGGTATATATTATTTTTGAGTTATAATTTGAGATATAATATATTGGAGATATATTTTTGGCCATTTTTGATATTTGCCAATGGTGATGAGAGCTATGTTTAGTTCAATTATTTTGCAGCCATCTTTGTTGCAAATGGAGACACATTTTTTTGGAGATATATGGGGCAATATTTGTGAGTGTGTGAGTTAGATGCTTTGAGTGCACATTTTTTTGGAGATAGGATTTCATTTTTTTTATATTCCTTTTTGGAGATATATTTTTGGAGCCTTGTTTTATTCCATATGGAGTATTGGGGAAATAGAGGTAAATATTTTGTATTTGCTGAAATAGAGGTGATTATTCTGTATTCCTGGAGTGGTGTTTTTTTATTAACATGTGGCTATCGGAGAAATAAGAGTGAATATGTGGATGTGTTTATTAACCAAATGGAGGAAATATTTTTTTTTTCACCGGGGTGCTCTTATTATTAATATGGTGTCACATATTTATATATGGAGGTGGAATTAATCTTTGGCGGGTGACCCTTTTTTTTTGTGGTTATGGGAGTTTTGTTTTTTTGGAGCCAAGAGAAGATTTCTGTGGTTCTTTCTCTTTGGTTTTGTGACTATTTGGAGGCGAGTGGCATTACTGCATTACGAGTCCTATGGAGATGTGTGCATTTTTTATGTTCACAAGTGTATTATTCTGGAGGCATATAATTGGGCTGTGTCATTTTCTGTAGAATCATGAGTTTTCCAAACTTGTGTGTCTGACTAGACATTTTTTGTGCCGCAGTTTGAGCATACGTCCGCAGGTGGATTTTTCTGCTGACAAGCGCTGTGCTGTTCCTTTTCCTTTGATAGTGATTGATCAGAATTTTTGCAATATCTGGAAATGTTGACAGTAGTATTCCACGAAAGCGCATGGGTAAGAGTTTGCATTCTGGACATGTCCAGTTGATAAAGTTGCGATGTCGAGAAATTCCGTAACTTTTCATGGGGCATTTCTTGGGAAAAACGCAGGGGTTATGCATATTATACATGTATTATGTATTTTGTGATTGGGGAAATCTGCTTGTGATTATCTTTTTTTTATTTTTCTTCCTTTTCCTACGAGAGATGTAATTGGGGATTGAGATTAAATAGCATTTCTTTTTGGATGGGAGATGTAATTTATCAGGAGTTGTTATTTACGTAAATGGGAGTTTGACATTAAGTCTCATTGTACTTAATTGTATGAGCAGTAAAGGGGTTTTTGCTGTTAAACGTTGGAGATTTTTACTGATTTTGTGGGTTGTTCAGATATCAGAGCTTGAGAGAACATTTTTTGGGTCTGGGCTTGTTACGTGATTTTTTTTTTCCTTGGGCTCATTATGATTTTTTTTTTTTTATGAGAACATTCGAGTTTGAAATGTGAGTGCAGAAGTCCGTGGAGTTGCTGAGAGTTTTTGGATTGTGTGTGTGCTGATGTGTGAGCTTGGAGAATTGAGTTGGAGAACTTGATGTTTTTTTTTGTTTTTTGAGAGAGAGAGTTATGATAATGACTTATGATTTAGTAGTCATATTAAGGGAGTTAATTGGGAGACGTTCAGTTAGTATTTCTGACTTTTTGAGATCATTGTTTGATAGAAGTATTATGTCTGGGGTTAATTCTTTTTCGATTGACCAATGACTTGACTGACTTACTAACATACCAAAAAGTCGTTTCCCAACGCTAGCAAGACGTCCACCAGCCGTGCAGAGAGGTTGCTATCGTTTGTCCCTGGTGATCACGGGAGTTCTACAGCGTGTCTTTTGGGGATCTGCCGAAGCCGTTAGAAGTCTTCTACAATGAGGGAGGCATTCTGTCTTCCTACAGTCTGTTACAGTTCGCAGACAAGCAAAGAGGGATATTCAAGAATCCAAAATGATAGAAAATTCTATTGTTATTTGGAGATAAAAGCGTAACAGACTTTATTTTATAATGCCAGAGACGTGCAGTTATTACTTATATTTTATTTTGAGCCGGCAATGTGTTTTATATTATATAAGCTATTTTGTTTGACCATTTTGCTAGGCGGGAGCTAGCATTTCGAGGTGGCCGAGCTGTGTAAGGGCTAGGGTTATGATTAATGATATATTGCCAATATGTTCGCTGTGACCTATTGGAATGTGGAGAAGCAACGACCCGAGAAAAGCTGATGAATGGTTTCTGTGGGTGGCGTGAGATAAAACTGCATAGAAAGACAAGTCAATGTATGACAGTTTATGAACTCTTCTTTAAGTGCCTTTGGGAAACTGGTTGCAGCCAGTAATATGAGGCGCTAACGAAATGTGCATTCATATGTGCGTGTGCCCCTCTTCTGTTAATAATGTATCATACGCAAGTCTATGGCGATTTGCATAGAGGCGGCTTTCAGAGAAAGGCAGGATGCCGTGGTGCTTTCCGAAAGTGTTTATAATATAGTGTGTTAAATATTCCGGCTGCTTAGGTGAGTTTTGAACTGTTTAGGAAAGAGTGGCTTGTTATCTATTTGACATTTTTGTGGGAATATTCAATATTTGACTTTGTTGTTAGACTTATGTGTGTACTTACGAGGTATTCCTCATGTCTTTGAAACAGACGGTTCTGGCAAGGAACTATGGGGGGACCGAGGGAGTCCCGATGGATAATAGACATTTTGGTGTGACTAATTACTGTTTAGACATTTTGATAGTGGGGTAACTTGAATTAAGTTAGTCTGTGAGACCTAATTGTTTTGCTGTTTTTTCGTTGTTAATAAATGTTTATTTTATAATGCAACTCTCTCATTTTGGTTACCTGTTAGAGTGGAGAGAAAGAGGTGAAGAGAGAGAGAGAGAGGTATCGCTGTTAGAGAGAGAGAGAGAGAGAGAGCGGTCGCTTGGCGAGAGAGAGAGGTATCGCTGTTAGAGAGAGAGAGAGAGAGAGAGCGGTCGCTTGGCGAGAGAGAGAGAAAGAGAAGGTCGCGAGCCGTTGGTTGTTTAGAGAGATTGTGTATGCCTGACGCTCGGAGTTACACGTTTACCAAATGAATAATGAGTTCATAACCTCATTACATATATATATATATATATATATATATATATATATATATATATATATTTATATATATATATTATATATATATATATTATATATATATATATATATATATATATATATATATATATAACTTGAATTAAGTTAGTCTGTGAGACCTAATTGTTTTGCTGTTTTTTCGTTGTTAATAAATGTTTATTTTATAATGCAACTCTCTCATTTTGGTTACCTGTTAGAGTGGAGAGAAAGAGGTGAAGAGAGAGAGAGAGAGGTATCGCTGTTAGAGAGAGAGAGAGAGAGAGAGCGGTCGCTTGGCGAGAGAGAGAGAAAGAGAAGGTCGCGAGCCGTTGGTTGTTTAGAGAGATTGTGTATGCCTGACGCTCGGAGTTACACGTTTACCAAATGAATAATGAGGTTCATAACCTCATTACATATATATATATAATATATATATATAATATATATATATATATATATATATAGATTAATATATATATATAATATATATATGTTATATATATATATGATATATATATATTATATATATATATATGTTATATAAATTATATATATATATATATATATATATATATATACTTATATATATATATATATATATATATATATATATATATATTATATATATATATAGATATATATATATATATATATTATATATATATATATATATATATATGTCCACATACATAATTGTGGACTTGTTTCTCCATGAGGAACAGTGTCAGTCGCATTCCCAAAAGTCATAACAGCGTTTGGAGATAAGCGCGAGTGTTGAATGTTATCAGGTCGTTCGTGCTTGCGATTATGCGGAAGCAGTGGAATCATGGTGCCATTCCTGTTCGTTTAAAAACCGAGTGTCGAGCGTAAATAACTGGGCCGTTTGAGTTCGCGAATAAGTGAGCTTGATACTCGGAACTAAAGGCAATAACCAGAGAGAGGTTAAAATATGTTAAAGATAAAATCAATCACCAATGGCAAACCAATCACTTATAAAGAAGAACCTTTATCTATTGGTGGCTGAAAAAGCAGTTACTTGTTACATGGAAATAGAGTTACTGGTAAGAAAATGGTAAAGCTATTACCTAGGGAGAACAGATGCTAGTCGGAAAATAAATTGTATCTTATTATACGGAGCTACTGACTACTGGTAGATTAAAAAAAAATGCTGTACAAAGAAATAAAGTATTTGCTGAGACAAACAAATCTGTTACATTTATAGAAGCAGCCATAGCTGAAAAGAAAAAGAAGGTAAGTCTCTAAAAAAAAGTAACGATTGTATACTGCAAATGATGATATATTAGTCAATGTCAAGAAATGGACTGGTTGGAAAGTAAACTACATCACGAGTAGAAAGGCACCGGAAAAAAAGATAGGAAAAAGAATACTAGTTGCAAAGGATGAAAATCAAGTATAGTTCGGTCGCTTTTTTAACGTTCTTGAAAATGTTTGTCAAAGCATTGATGTTTTTCTAGACTTCCAATCCCGAAGGTTTTCAGGATATTCTTCAGTTATCTTGAGAGTCTGATTTTTTTTCAGAAAAACCCTTGACTTTCCAAAGGAATTATTATTATTTCAGAAATTCATGTTGTTATACATCGTGTTCTTTAGTTTTTGAAGAATTTCATATATTGAAAAAAAATATTTGCTTTTTTTTTCCTAAAACTGAGGAAATTATGCTTATTGAAACGATAGGGACGTTACCTATTACATTAATATTGCAATACCTACGACAGTACTAAGCTAATTGTGCTTAATTAAAACGCCACAAGAACAGGTAATAATCCATTACAAGGTCGTGAAGTAATAATACCTTAATGATTCATGAAATTATAGTTTAAAATTAAGTTTTAAATGCAACGTAAACTGCATAGACATTTTTTATTATTGAATTTTTCATTATTGATTTTCTTATTTTGCTCCTAATGAAGGACGCTAACGTAAAAAATAGGACTCATTGAATTAATGATAAAAGTCTGTTGGTAATTATCATCCTCCTTCCCATAATGAAGATTAAACTTATAATTGTATTCAGCTTATAGTGGTTTTCAAGTAGAGGTAACGGTTCATGAGGGTGAGAACCTTCATTGTAATTTGCATAAGCTGCATGGAATGAGGCTGCAGGTCATACTTCTAAAATAATGTTTCCTCTTCATTAGCATTTTGTAAATGTCTTAACCGCTTTCAAAATCCACAGACTTATCTACGAGAGGTGCACTGGTGTAGTACCATAATCATGACCAAATAATTTCATGACATAATCGTATCCAGCAGGAAGAGTATTACATTACATGACATCAACATAACCCACGAGATATCTAGACGGTAATTTGCACTAACGTGAGGGTTTTCTACAAGTTAATTTCTCTTATTCCTTTCAGTGAGGCATAAATCAAATCGGGTAATCTGTTTATCGCTTCAACCACGAAATCCACCCTGCGTTTAATTCCTTGTCAAATAAAAGCTTCATAACAAACGCCTCATATCATAACATGTTATGATATGAGGTCGGGGATCATTTAGTTTATGAGAGTTGCCCGTTGGAGGTTGAACTATCAGGGAATGCAGGTTATCTGGATAGTTTTCGCGTGAGGGGAAATAGTTAAGGTTGAGGAACTCTCTCTCTCTCTCTCTCTCTCTCTCTCTCTCTCTCTCTCTCTCTCTCTCTCTCTCTCTCTCTCTCTCTCTCTCTCTGCTTCATGGGCCTTAGTGACTGTCATTGCCGGTCAAGCCAAAACTCATTGTCTGTAGCAACTTATAATTTTAATTATTGATGTTTATGATGTAATCACGAGCCCGATGCTCCTGCTGTCACGATAGGCCAAGCACCTTATGTACCAACGGATTCTGTTATTTCCTGGTGGTCACCCAACCAAGTGTTGAATAGATTGAGCAGCTTAACGTCGAAGGGCGTTAGGCCAGTAACTGACGGATCTTTACGTAGCGATCAGCAGTGTTTACTTTCAAGTACTGAACTTAACAGATCCGAGACCGAGAGCCACTGAAGTAGCGATTGAGTTGTCAACCTGTTTATAGGAATTATATCTACCCGTATATTAGTGGAATGAGTAGGATTATGTATTTTGTTTCTTGGTAGTCATTGCGTGAAGCAAAAAATGGCTCTAGTTTCTCGAAATGCGATGGCAGTAAGAAATCAAATATATTCAGCTCCATGAACCATGAACGAAGTCTCTACATGGGTTTTAAGTGGATACAAATGGAATACGTTTTTCAGTGCGAACCCCTTAGTTGTGTAATGGTTGTTTGCAATTGCTTCTGGAGCAGTGTTTGCGTTTATTCCATTACATAGATTTCCTTTATTTGTGCTGGTCTTGGTTTCTAGGAATGATGTTTCTCTGACGTTATTTTGGCGAAATGTTCTTTCTTATTAGTTGCGACAAGAGGCTTCTCAAGTATTGTGTTTTTCCGATTATCTAGCCGAGTTTTCCTTAAATTTCAGCTACGTATAAAATATGAGAAAGAAACGGAACATTTGGGAACGCTTTTGTAAGATGTTTTCTTAAACAAGATTTTGTTTCACATTAGAGTGAAAGAAAATTTTTCTCAAATTTTTTTAACCCGAGATTATTGTGTTATCTTTGGTGGGTTAAAATTTTCCAAACTGTAGGGAAGAAAATATTGGTTGACTTCATCTGTAGTCTTTCCTACTTTACTAGCAATTACCTCCCATTTGTAGTAAACAAAAAACAATATTTTCAAACCTATATGAGAAACGTAAGTAGAAGTTTGCAGTTAATGAAAGGTTCTAAAAACGGAATTCATATTAAAAGTCATGGCATCAGTTCAGTAAATTATTTTCCTTTTAGGCTCTGCAAAAGGAACTGTTTCCCATCTGGGGATAGAGAGGCTAACGTGAATCATAAATTTTGCAAACAAACTTTAGTTGAATGACAAACTGAACTCTTATAGCCAAGTACGTCGAGGTGTAATTTGGTGATATTTCTGGTTTCTGTAAATAATACTCCAAATAACGTAACATTCTCAATATTGAATATTGGATCATCTCTCTCTCTCTCTCTCTCTCTCTCTCTCTCTCTCTACACACACACACGCACACATAGTATAATTCCAAATAACGTAAAATTGGGTTTATTGGATATGTCATCATTCTCTCTCTCTCTCTCTCTCTCTCTCTCTCTCTCTCTCTCTCTCTCTTTCCTTTTTCTACGCAACCACGCTGCTGCCGTCACATCCCCTTTCTTTCGACCGTCCGTTCCCTCTGGTTCATTTATAACGGAAGTCCTTCAATTAACGTGGGTGATTGAAGTCCATCAGAATGCTACGTTCCGTCGACCTCTCCTGTCGAATTTTCCCGGATTAGTCGATTCCATATTCATTGCCTCGGGGAGAAAGGTTGCCTGTATATAAATACAAACCTGTATGCACGATTGCTGTGTTCGGTTGTATGTATGTATGTCTGTAAAATTCATTGATGTGTGGATGAAAATGCGCGCATATTATTACTCGCCAGGTTTCAAAAGTCTTGTGAGAGTATTTTTACCTTGGTATAGTTATAGGAGTCTGATTGTAAATTTTCTCATACAAGTACATCTCTCTCTCTCTCTCTCTCTCTCTCTCTCTCTCTCTCTCTCTCTCTCCTCATATATATATATATATATATATATATATATATATATATATATATATATATATATATAAATATAAAATATATATTTATACTTATACATATAAGTTAAATATGTTTATAAATATATAATGTATATAATGTATATATATATATATATATATATATATATATATATATGTGTGTGTGTGTGTGTGTGTGTGTGTGTGTGTGTGTGTGTGTGTGTGTATGCATGGGTGTGTGACAGATTCCGGAAAAGCTTTCGAGGCGAGGAATTACATCCCTCCATCTCCACTGTCAGCAAGCTGATATGAGCTGTCACACATCTTGACTCCCGGAAAAGGTAGAGCACATAATGTGTCAGTCATTTTTTTTTTTTTTTTACACTACTAAACTGGTGAAGAGTAGCTGATATATATTTGCTGTGGAGAAGATAACGAATTTCAGCTTTTGTAATTTTATGGTTTTGCATTTTGCGAGTTGTCTAAGTTTCAGTATGCGTTTGCCTATTTCCAACGTTTATTTTATAACAAGCGAAAGAGGCACAGTCAGCCAATGGGAGGAAAGAGAGAGAGAGGAAGTGGATGTGTACAAAAGGAGAGGGGAAAGGACAGAAGGAGATGGTAAATGAGAGGAGGAGATTAGGAAGAGGGGATGAGATGGAGATGAATAAACCTAGGAAAGACGTGTAAAAGTGAAAGGGGAGGAATGAAGGCGAAATGCGAAGCTACAAGAAGGCATGAAAAGAGAAGGGAACAGACGGAAGGTGAATAATCTCGAAGGGAAATAAGTGGGAAAGGAAGAGAGGGAGATGTGATGGCAATGTTTAGGTGAATAGTATAGAGGAGGGAAGGATCGCGGTAAGAGAAAGGATGAACTCGTTTAAGAGTTTCCTATCCCTCAGGTGTCTGTGGCTTCACAGGATATATACAAGTTCGAAAGCCATCCAAAGGCAAGGCAATAAGAAGATTTAGAATACATTTTGGAATTCGTACATCTTTTTGGTTAGGAGACAGCCATTGATAGCATTAATTTTCCAGACGTGTATTGTCTTTTCTGGTTTGTTTGCGGAAGGACAAATATCCTTTTTTTATACTTTTTCCTCCTTTGAATTATCCCTTATTGAATATTCTTGCCGTTTCTTTTCAATGGGGATTTGTTTGTTTGTAGTTTTGACAGGAATTTTAGGAATACCTACCCTATTAATAAGGTTTTTATAGTTTTTTTTTTTTTTTCATTTTAGTTATGTTCATAACTTCTAACATGTCTTTTACACTGGTAGTCGTATCATGCGTAGTAAAAAACAATTCTAATGTATATATTCTTATTTGTAATTGTTTGGTAATTCAGTCAATTTTGTTGTATTAGACTTTTTTTCGACACGTGTATATATAATTGTGTATATATTATTTATATTGTGTGTGTGTGTGCATGCATACATATAGTATGTGGCCTACCATGCTCAAGGTGTTGTCCCACGACCTCAATGTCATGCACTGGGTTCCCAATCAAGAATTACATGTGAGAAACCAAAGGTCTGGAATAGATTAATCTCGACTGGTTCAAACCCTGCGCTGGTTGTCGTGAGGTAAAGCGAAAAGGGCTTCCTCCGAAAGGAAATAAATTGCTGTCAATTAGGATTTAGGTCCTGGCTCGGCTCCCTCCGAATGGGAACCCGGAGAGTAATCCTAGCCTCATTGTTCGCTTTGCCTCCGTTTGCTACTACTTCTGCTCCTCCCTCTTCCTCTCCCTCTTCCTCTTTCTCTTTCTCTTCTTACTCCTCGTAGGATGCCTGGTCTGTCAAGAAGAAATCTGATTCCTTTGGAAAATGTTCAGTCTTACTTATTCTTTTTGATGTTCTAACTAAATAAAATGATATCAACAGATTAAAAGGAAAACCTTCTGTTGATTAATTATTATTCAAAGGAAAACCTTCAGATGAGTCATTAGCATTCATGTTCTTTTAAGGGAAATAAAAACTCAGTTTAACAAGAGTAGGCATCTTAAGAAGACCCGATAGTCTTTTCGCAGCAAAAGTTGAATAGAAAGTCTCCCTGGACAACGCTAAGATTCCCCTCTGTCACTGCAGTTCCCCTCATGGCTGCCAGCATCAGACTCATATATATAAGGTCTGTTGCAAGATTCATTCACGCATTTGAGTTTTGACGCTCTCGTTTCATGGCTTGGGACCGGCATGAGAATAAGCATACGGTTTATTTATACTTGCATTGTAATGTAAATCTTTATGGAAAATTATAAAATAAAGTCAAAGGAAGACTGTAATAAACAGTCCCTGTTCTTTCCCTGTTTTTCGCAGTTTTCGAGATATGTATAACTCGGAGGAGCAAACACAAAAAGTAATCAGTTATTAGTCCATTTGGTAGCTTTCCTGGTATGCTTGATTTTTTTAAAACGCCTTTTCAGGTTGGCTTTGTGAAAAACTTGATTCTAAATATATAGAAATGAATGTTGTATCCTGTTGATTATTGCTTCATATGAAACTTGCATTAAAATATGTTTAAATGTTCATTTTCTGGGAGACCGAACATATGAGCATATGATCAGTGCCTAAAACCCTTCTGCACCCAAGCTAGGACCGGGTAGAATCAGGCTGTGGCTGTTATATGTCAAGAGCTACCACAACTGTACCTAGCCATACATTTGGGGTCACTTATGACCCTTATCATTTCTTTCTGGGTCATTTCATTCGTCTCTTTGCTTCTGCCCCGGGCTGAAAGACGACTTGACCCTTTGACCTGGCAGTTATAACTCTCAAATTTTTCTCTAGAAAGATTATCTCTCCATAGAATTTTTTTTAGAAGAGTTGCTTCTGCTCCAGGCTGTATGACGACTTGACTCTTTGACCTGACAGTTTAACCTTTCGAACTTTTCCATTAGAAAGGTTATCTCTCCATAGAATTTTCTTAGAAGAGATAATCCAAACATAGAAAAACAATATATCAGATAAATCTTCCGGAAAATAACCTGTCGTAATACAAACCCCTTAAAAAAAAAGTTTTAAGTTTAGACAATTCTCAAGAGCAATTATGTCATAATCTTTGTGAAACAATTTCGTTCATCAACAAAGAAACAGAAACAAACACGAGAATATCTCAGACAAAGACAGTGTTAAAGTGAATTTGAAGTGGTCCTCTTCTTCTTGCCAAGGCCTCTCGTCTAGATTCCGGTCGAGTAGCTAAATCCTCCTTAATTGAAGGATTTACCCCTTAGATCCTCTGTTCTCGGATTATAACAGGCTCATGCAAGGAAGTGGAGGGGCGGAGCTTACCTATTCTGAAAAGATTTTCTTTACGTTTTTTTTTTATCCTCAGTCATTGAGAGTCTGTGAATTTTGTTTGTTCAGAATGTACGGAAACATATGACGAAAAACTTGTCCCTTAATGTGCGGTTCCTCGCTCTCTCTCTCTCTCTCTCTCTCCTCTCTCTCTCTCTCTCTCTCTCTCTCTAGATATATATATATATATATATATATATATATATATATATATATATATATATATATATATATATATATATATATATATACACACACACATATATGTGTGTGTGTGTGTTTGTTTGTTTGTTATGAGTTGGTGTAAGATAAAAGATTGAACACGATCAGTTTAAAGCCTCTTCCTCACATAATATAAAATGGCAAATTTACTAGACAGAAATATTATATTTATCAAAATAAACAAAAAAAGAAAGAAAACAACAGTTTTGTCTCCTGTGTTCTAAGCCCTGATATTATATAAAGGTGCAAACAATCATTCTGGCAATGATAAAGTATACAAATAGATTCATCAAAACATCAGGATGACCAAGAACAATTTGCCTACAATGTCTTGTTCTTATTATTATTATTATTGCTCGTAAGCTAATTTATAAGTCAAAATAATTCCTCTTGTAGTGTGGATCCTGAATGTGACAGTTCTTCCCGCTTTTGTTATAATCATAATTTCAATGCAAGCTCATTTTTCTATTTTCCCGTTAGTCACATTATTTTTTTTATTATAGTTGATAAAGGTAAATAAATAGTTATCAAGTTGGTATTCGAGGTACAATTTGCATATACATACATATAAAATAATTATAGAAAATATAAGTATTAAGAAGGATATATCGCTAGGTAAACAGTTGTCATGCAACTATTATTTATTCCAGTTAATAATTCCAGCAAGAACATGCGATGTGAAATAATTTCAGCATGTCTGCATTTGATACTTGAATTTCGATTGTAACAAGCCTCTGTAGGACGAAAAATTATCTATATGTTGTGTCTAAACTGTTATGGAGCATGAAATTCTGTTGAAAAGAGAAAACGTGACGGAATGTAAAAATCGGCAAACATTCAGGCGTACTAGGTATTTTCAATTGGTTTCTCGTTGTAATAGTAAAAGCATTGTCAGGTGACTGGAGAGTTACACTAATATTTAAAAGCAATTGCCAGAAAACTGCAGAGGTACACTGATATTTAAAAGTAAATGCCAGAAAGGCAATTGTCAGATAACTACAGAGGTACACTGATATTTAAAAGCATTGTCAGATAACTAAAGAGGTACACTGATATTTAAAAGTAATTGTCAGGTGACCAGAGACGTACACTGATATTTAAAAGCATTGTCAGATAACTGGAAAGATACACTGATATTTAGAAGTAATTGTAAGGTAACTGGAGAGGTACACTGATATCTAAAAGTAATTGTCAGGTGACCGGAGACGTACACTGATATTTAAAAGTAATTGTAAGGTAACTGGAGAGGTACGCTGATATTTAAAAGTAATTGTAAGGTAACTGGAGAGGTACGCTGATATTTAAAAGTAATTGTAAGGTAACTGGAGAGGTACACTGATATTTAAAAGTAATTGTAAGGTAACTGGAGAGGTACACTGATATTTAAAAGCAAATGGATGACAAGGAAGAGAGCGACAAAATAACAAAAAAAGTAGATAATACAAATAAGTTTTAAGAACGGCTGGGTGTGTCATGGCAGGTTTGACATGCAGGAATGGCATACATGATGAGAGAGAGAGAGAGAGAGAGAGAGCTGGTGTGTAACAACCCACACATGATAATACATAACTCCCCCATCACCGTCCCGATGCAATTAAATATCTCCACCTCCAGCATCCGAGCCAAGATAAAAATCCATCGACGAAACTCATCCTTGGAGCTGCCCTAGAGACGAAGAAAAAGAAAAGAATTGGAACGAATAAAAAGGCTTGAGTCAAGAGGGTTTTCCTTTGGAAAACACTTTCTAAACTTGGAATATCTCGGGTTGCGTCCTTCGGTTTCAAAACTGCGTTGCGTTCTGTCTGCTTTGGGGGGTTTTTTTCTTTTTTTTTTTTTTTTTTTTTTTTTTTTTTTTTCATCTTCGTCCTTAATGCTTATGCTGGGCTCTGTCGATTAAGTGCTGAGTAGGAGAAGGGTTTTCAGATTGTAAGTATGTTGGTTAATATATATATATATATATATATATATATATATATATATATATATATATATATATAGTATGTATGTATGTATATGTGTGTGTGTTGTGTGTTTATACATCTATATGTATATAAATAAAGGTATAAGCCACGAAGGAAAGGGAAACACTGGAGTAACTACAAGATCTTTCGAAAGATCTTGTAGCTGCTCCAGTGTTTATCTTTCCTTCGTGGCTTATACCTTTATTAAAGCGTTTATCACGTTCCAAACTTTCGTGATTCAGTTATACATCTATATGTATATTTAGATAGAATCTAGATTTACATATATGTAAATGAAGATGTAGATAGACAGATATAGATATGTAGTATGCGTATGTATATATTGTGACGTTTATAGATCGTTCGTCTACCCCGCAATTAACTAAATAATTTTATTTGGAAAACGGCAGCCATTTCTTTAGAAGTATCAGCTGATTTTATTTTTAGTAACCTGCGGGAAAACCCAAAACCCGCCCCCCAGCTAGAGATCGGAAGTTCGCCCCAGTTGGGGGGAAAAGGGATTTTATCAGCTGTAGGGGTAACGTATCTTCTCAAAAGGGAAAAAAAAAAGAAAGAAAAGGGGAAGGAGGTTTAGCAGAGTTGGTACTTATTCTTAGGAACCTAAGTACCTTTAAGCTCTCTTTCCTGGTGACCCCTCCTGCTGGGCTGTTAAATGCTTGTTGTTTTTCCAGGTATTTGCCTTTTGATCGCGGTGGGGGGGTTAAGCTTGACCTTACCAACCCCGCCCCAAAGCAACCCCAACGTGAATGTTCTGTTCCTCCAGTCGGCTGCGAGACGTGATCTTCGGACCAGAAGGTCAAGAAATTAACCTGGGCCTTCCTTGTTTAGGCGGCTAACCCAGGGCGGTTGAGTGGCGCGCCGAATGACCCAGGGCCTCAAAGGACAAAGGGGCCCCCACCAACTTCCCTACAAAGAAAAGGCCACCCATTGTTTTCTTCAAAGGTCCCACAGCCTGAACAACCCGACATCCAGGTACGTCTTGTTGGGAACAGCATATTGCCAGTTCTCTACCCAAACCATTATTATCAATTGTGATCCTTCATTCTGCCCAATCCAATTCCAGCAACAAAAGGAATTCATCCCTTTGTTTTTTTCCGTTTCCCTCTCACTGGCCATCATGGCCGCATTGCTTCCCCTTGTGTGAATCGTCCCAGGACCAATTGGAGTCATTGCCATACTTCAGTGGATTGAAAACCTTCAAAAAGTTCCTTCTCCCGCCCCAGTATTAGGAAGAATTTAAAATTAACGAAAGCAATAAAGAAGTGCCATTTTTTCTTTTATGTCGTTGTTTTAATCTGGGATTCGTTTCCAGATTTCCATGAGTGCACGTGCCGCTCTTCTTTCTGTCCGCAAGTGTGGCATTAACCCAAAGAAGAATGAAAATCAGCTTGAATTGAAATGAGACTATAAAAGCCCCAACGTGGGGGGCCAATATCATTTAAACTTTTTCTCCACCAGGCCAGCCACGGGCCTTTTTTGTAAATAAAGATTTTTAAAGTTTTAAATAACGTAGCTGAGTTTTCTTGGCGACCTTCCCTCTAAAAGAAAGAAAGAAATCAATAATAATCAGGTTTTACGGTAAGTTCAAGCAATTCCGCCCTCGTTGAAATCCCTAAAATAAATTGCTTCCGTTTAACCGTAGTCTAGCTTCTTCTCAGGACCTCGGCCCTATATACGTAACCATTGGACAGAATTCATTGCCTTGGCCCAAATTGGAACCTGGATTGAACCTTGCTTAAAAAAAAGCTTAAAAAAATTCTTTAAATCGAGCGTTAATCCGTTTGTAAAACTGAAACTGTAAAATTCATTTTTACAAAAAAGTTAAATCAAGCAACCACTTGCAGGGAAAGAAGACACCATATGGGGACTCGACCGGGTAAGGTTATTCCATTCATTGAATATGATTATTTATAAACCTATTTGAGCTTAAGGTACGTTTAAGTATTTTATTGTTTATTGTAAGAATGTTTAAAAGAGCGTAGGTTAGAAATCCTTATTATTTAACGGCGAACAGCGCCAGAGCTTTATTTTGAGCGGCGAGCAAACAATTTTGTTTGGCCCCTTGGCTTTTTGTGAATTTTTGTAAGTGCTTGCACATTGTGCCATTTTGATTTTTTTTTGGTTTTGCCCCGCGAATTCTCTTTACTTTGTGCTGTCCTCGTCGGTACGAGACGAGAAGCAAACGTGTGTAGAGAATAGAATGCCAGAAAGAAAACCAGACTCAAAACTAGGAAGTGCTTTGGCCCAGGTTTAAATTTTATTATTTATTGGGATTTTAAAATTTTAACACAATTTTGTCTGTGTTTGAAAGCCTAGCTATTAGGAGTGTTTTAACTTAAAAAATGTGGAGGTTACGGCAAAAGAAGTGTTACAATTCTTTGTCTGTGATATGTTAGGTATTCATTTTTAGCTTAGTTTTCATTCCAAGTGTTTGGTAACCGCTTAGCCTCTCGGCTAATTCAGCTTCGCGCTCTCTCGCGCCTGCGCGGTCTCAACCAACCTTCGTCTCATTCACAGCGGCAGCCATGTTTGTTTCCTCTTTTCAACATTATTGTAAACAATTTAAGCAAAGTAACGTAAGTCTCAAAGTTTTAACGTAAATAATATCGATCTTGGTACTAGTATCTATCGTCCTGCCAGAAAAATTAACGTAATTCGCCTTGAATAAGAAAGTAGTATTTTGTGTTGTAAATTGCCTTCGCATTTACAGAGAATCAGCTGATTCGCCGCGCTGGTCAGCTCTCCTCACATGTTTCACCTCGCATCGCTCACAGTCGCGCGCTGAGCGAAGTTTCATTTCACTTCGCACTTAACGTAACCTCATTTACAATTGTTTGCTAACATCGTTTTAAAAAAAAAATAAAAAAAAAATCCTTACCGTCATTTCACTGTTCACGGGGGACCTAAGTAATCTTACATAAAGTTAACGTAAATCTTCAAGTAGAGTAAATCACAAGAATTGTTAACGTAAAACGCGTCGTTGTAAAATTCATATTGAAACGCAAATCATTTCGTAAGCGCGAGCCGCTACATTAACGTAAAAATCGTTCACCACGAGCGCGTTATCATTTTCATAAAAACGTTATCCAAAAGCAATTCTTTCATTAAAAACGTTAACGTAAGTAAATCATTTAACGCAAGTTGCGTCATATTAAAACTAACATTAGTAGTTCAATTCAATATAAGGGAGTTCATTCACATATCAATTTTCACCCTCTCCGAGAGAGAGAGAGAGAGAGAGAGAGAGAGAGAGAGAGAACAGAACCCAGTATTCACGAAGCCAAGAGTGCTACATCTTACCATTAATTATAGCATGCAGAATTAACATTATTTTAGTTCTCTTGTGTCTTTCATTTACACAGCGTGATACGTACGCGCATGTGTCCATTGCAGTTTGCAAGCATTTATTTATTTCTTTATCGAGTTACTTCAGCGAGTGACTGAGCATTTCTAAAATTTCCATTACCTGTCGTTGCCCGAGTGGTCTTTTCATTTTTCTTTTATCACAAAAGACTTGCGTATACCGCAAGCACAATTCGCACAGTGTGCCACGCAAATTCATTACTTCCAGACAGGGAAGTCGTTACCAGTTTAGGACTGGCCACCACAGTGCACGTCAGGTCTTACCATTTCACAGTGCCACTAATTCTTGACCCTGTCCATCGACTGGCTGCTGAAGTACTTCCCACCTTTTACTTTCTCTCCTTCCACTATTACCCTCTGCCATGAGCAGTGCCATTCACTTCAGTATATTTAAGTATACTGCATGTAGTGTCCGGGGACACACCAGCACGATACCAGTGCTCCCAAGGAACGCCTCCTATAAATGCCATTGCACCTGTACAGGCCGTACAGGTAGCCATTAAACCTGCGTGTCCGTCCTTACGGAACGCCCAAATAATTAGTGTGTCCGTGTACAAGGGTCAGTGATCCTTCGGAACACTCAACAAGGGAAACGCCTCCCAGAAGTGCCGCAATACCAGCCCTAAGTGCTGACAAACCCCTGCGTGTCCGTCCTACGGAACGCTCATATTCATTATAGAGTATCCGCCATTTTGGATCACTGAACCAAGGAACGCCCTCCTCATAAGTGCCGTGCACCTGTATTGGACCTACAGGTAGCCCATTTCCAACGTCTCCCAAGTTGGGAACGCCGTAAGTGTGACGTACACAGCACACTTCTCATTCGATTTTTTCACCTCAGCAGAAGGTGCCATTCACAAAGTGCCACCCGAGCCCGCACCCAGTCTTTTCACTTTTCCATTACCACATTGCAGAACCCATTTCCAAGTGAGTGCCACTTTCCACAGTAGGCACTCCTATTCCATTTCAGTACCCTTTCCTGGCCATTATTTTCATTTTCTTCCGAGCCTCTACTGTAGCCTAAGGGAAATGTCTTCCCCTGCTTCTTCCCGTGACTTCTTTGCCAGAGAGCTAGAGAAGCTCGGAGCCCTCATAACTCTGGGCAAGGAGGCTGGTTACACTGGACCAGCACTTTGACCAGTGGATAAAGGCGCAGCAGGCTGCTGCGCGCCTGCAAGAAAGGGGAAGAAAAGCGAAGCAGAGAGAAAAGCCGCAGAAGCAGAGAGAAAAGAAAGAAAGAAGCAGAGAGAAAGGAAAGAGAAGAAGAGAGAAAGCATGAGCTAGCTCTCCTAGATGACGCAATCTCTCTGCTAGTTTCCAAGCCCCAGACCATTGAGCTGGACTCCCAAGGTAAGAGGTGGTTGCGGAGGTTCTGCACCACTTGTTGTGTGCGTGGGCATGCTGTGGATTCCGACCAGTGCCCAAGTCGGTCTCTACCTTGGGAGGAGAGCTTCCAGGGTGAACTTCTCCAAGGCTACCATGTAGCCCTGCCTGATGAACAGTCTCCTACGGCCTATCAGTGGGTACAAGTCATGGCCGACACCGAAGCCCAGGTCTCCCTTATTTACCAGAAAGGCATTGCCTAGGGGTGCCAAAATCCAGACGAACGAAGAAATTCAGTTTGAATGGATTGACGGTAACCTCTATTCTGTTCCTTCGGTCCTTCTTGCAATGTAAAAATGCCCTTTCTGGACCAGGTGACCAAGGAAACCACATTGTGCCGCCTGGCCGTAGTTGACCAATTCCTTGATGTTTATCAGGTGATATTGGGCCGAGATCTACTAAAGCCGTATCTCCCCTGGACGCAGCTCCCACTACCAGATGCACCGGACACCTGCAGCATGCCAGATAACCACACCTCAATTTTAGGTTCAGAGGCTAGTGCCTCCGATGTCCCCGACATCCTGTCTATTTGCGAACCTGGCCCTGACCCAGTGTCAGAGCCCGAAGTTTCTTCCGCACCATCTTCAGCCTCTTACCATTTTACCGCCTAACCTCCTCCCTTTTGGAAGAGGTAAGTTTCCACCAGTTAACAACCCCGGACTTGCTTCCGAGGATGATTCAACGGAGGTTTCCTTAACCTCCCCACGTCACATCACTGCCAGAGAGGACTCTTCACCTGTGCCAGAGCACACTGCCAGCCTTGGTGACTCCGCAGATTCGCAACCTGTGGGGTCATCTCGGTCTTTATCATCCAGTGCCACGGAAGAGGTTCTGGAACACGTTCTGCCGAGACTGTGGCTCCGCAAGGGTCACATGTCTGCCAACTATGGAGGGTGCGCAAATTTTAATATTCCTGCCATCGCAATGGCCGTCACCAATCCTTCTTCTCTAGGACCCCCAGCTAAGGGCCCTATAACTGTTGCACCCCTCCAAAGTCATTATCAGCCAAGCCACGTCAGAGCCTACGACGACTCTGGCGCTCAAATCTCCCTGATACGGGAAGACCGTGTCCCCCGAGGGGCTAACATTGATAGACGTCAGTTAATCACCATCGAAGGTATCAACCATATTAAATTGATCCTTCCGACCGTCCAATTGAGGGTCACCAGACCTAACTTCTCCAGAGTTTGTACCCTTGCAGTTGCAAGCTACATTCCAGGAGGTTACGACCTCCTCTCCTAGCAAGACATGAAGTCTCCTCGCATTCCAAAAAGCCTAGGGGTCCTAACCCCACAACAAATCACTCCAAAGCAAGGAGTCATCGAAATTCTACTTCCTCTAGGAAGTATGTCCACCAACAGTCTCCCCCGTTACCAAGGAGGGAGATTGACCATTCGCAGTTCCGTTGCAAAACCTGTAACAGTAATGGGGCACTCTACTAATTGGTGGCCTAGGTGCCCTAGCAAACACCAGCAGCGGACACTGTCCATTTTTCCACAAGGCCTAGCCTTCAACAAGACAGGACAGGGACCTCTGTCTCCCATTTCCAAGGGCACGCTGAGAGGTATTGCACCTCCACTACCCGCCACAGGTCCAGTCGACCTCAACTCTCTGCCAGTGCCACTTGGCAGCACTGAGCAGTGCCAAGCTCCGTCCAGCCTGGACGTAGAGCCACCACCGAACTTGACTTCTGCGCCTGGCCCCGAGCTAGTGCCGGCGCCTAACCTTATCAAGGATCCTCCTACAGGAGATCCTCCAACAGGCATGGAGCTTACCACAGCCCATGGCCAATCACTAGTTCAGTCTTCTTCACCCTCACCACTGTCGCCCGAGGATGAACCTCCGGCAGACCTAACATTCATACCTCCTCTGGAAAACCAGGAACTGCCCGACCAGGAGTCAGCCTGGAGTTTTCCCCTTACGACGGCTGCCGCAGCAGCCGAAGTGAGGGTCCTCCCCTGCAGTAGGTTCCACCTCTACGACGGTTGCTGCAGATACCGAAGTAGGGTTGTTCTCCTGAAATCCCTCAGGCTACCACTGCCTCTGCTCCTGCCGGCGTTTCTGGACTTTCCCCAGAGTCGGTGCTCCGTCTACTCCTAGGACTGGTATAGCCAGGTCCTGGAGGAATAAGAAGAAGAAGAAGAAGGGACGTAACCAATCATTAACAAACTAACCCAAGAGCCACATGCTCTCCTTGACACCTGTGCCTGAGGTACAGTGTCACATTCATTTGCAGAATGATCCTGGCACCTAACCCAGAGAAGGTAGCCAGCCTGATCTCTGCCAGTAGCACTAACCCTCTAACCCCTAAGCCATTGTAATACTAACCCTCACTTAAATATAATTACCTCATTGCATTTCCCTCCTGGTAAATTAACCACTCATCATCCCCACGCATCATTACCTCTCATTATGTATTTTAACAGTTCCGTCGCTGAACTACTGCTGTGCGTACCACACTCTGGAATGATTGCGTCTTCATTTAACTGTATTGAGTAGGTTAGGCTAATGATTTAGTACCAGGGCATTAGGTTAGTAGCAAGTAGAAATTTTTCAAGTAACCTTATTCTAGGGGGTAGAGTAGACTGTCGTCACAACAACCCTAGTTATTAATTAGGCTAGACTACATCACTATTAAGTTAGTACACTTAGCATCTTTGCCTATAAGTTAGGTAGGCCACTGTGTTAGCTAGATATCGCTGCTCAAAAAACTTCAAGTTGGAGTAGGAAGAACGGGGTAGTCGAGACGATCAATTTATTTAAGCCAAGACCTTCACACGAAAACCGAAAGGGAGTGAATGCCTTCTTCTTTGAACAGGGGAGCTGTGACGTTTATAGATCGTTCGTCTACCCCGCAATTAACTAAATAATTTTATTTGGAAAACGGCAGCCATTTCTTTAGAATATCAGCTGATTTTTAGTAACCGCGGGAAACCCAAAACCCGCCAGCTAGAGATAGGAAGTTCCCCAGTTGGGGGAAAAGAGTCTTTTTATCAGCTGTAGGGACGTATCTCAAAAGGGAAGGGTGTAGGCAGATTGGTACTTCTTAGACCTATACCTTAAGCTCTCTTTCCTGTGACCCCTCTGCTGCTGTATGCTTGTTTTCCAGGATTTGCCTTTGATCGTGGGGGGGTTAAGCTGACCTCAAACCCCCAACCCGCAACCCAACTGAATTCTGTCTCAATCGGCTGCGAGACGTGATCTCGGACAGAGGTCAAATTACCTGCCTTCCTTTAGGCCTACCAGGGCGTGATGGGCGCGCCGATGACCCAGGCCTCAGACAAAGGGGCCCCCATACTTCCCTACAAAGAGCCACATTTTCTTCAAAGGTCCACACTGAACACGACATCCAGGTACGTCTTGTGGAACAGCATATTGCCAGTCTCGCCCAACCTATTATCATTGTGATCCTCATTCTCCCAATCAATTTCCAGCAACAAAAGGAAAAAATTCATCCTTTGTTCCCTCTCACTGCTCATGGCCGCATGCTTCCCCTTGTGTGATCGTCCCAGACCAATGGAGTCATTGCATACTTCAGTGAAACCTTAAAAGTTCCTTCTCCCCAGTATTAGAGAATTAATTAATCAAAGCAAGAAGTCATTTTTTCTTTTATGTCGTTTAATCTGGGATTTCTTTTCCAGATTCCATGAGTCACATGCCGTCTCTCTGTCCGCAAGTGTTGCATTAACCCAAGAGAAATGAAAATCAGCTTGAATTGAATGAGACTATACCGCCCAACGTGGGGGCCAATATCATTTAACTTTCTCCAGGCCAGCACGGGCCTTTTTGTAAATAAATAGTTTTAAAGTAACGAGCTGAGTTTTCTGGCGACCTTCCCTCTAAAGAAAGAAATCAATAATAATCAGTTTTACGGTAAGTTCAAGCAATTCCTCTTGAAATCCCTAAATTGCTTCCGTTTACGTATCTAGCTTCTCTCAGGGCCCAGTATACGTAACGAAATATATATATATATATATATATATATATATATATATATATATATATATATAATATATATATATTTTATATAATATAATATATGATTGTTTGTATGTGCAGATGTGTACCTATGTATACATGTCAATCAATCTGTCTATTTTCTTTTGATTAAAAGAGAGTGAGATATATAATTACCACCACATCTGGAAAGCTCTGCTGTAAATTCAAGAAGAACGAGGCGATTCCACTAAGACAAATTGACGGAATCCCATGACTTTTCCCAAGTTTGGACACAAACAGATTTCTCCATCGCGCTTCGGACCGATGCATCGCAAAACACTGCAGTCTGTTGTAAAAATTTATTTACATTATTTTTTTTATTTTTTTATTTTTTTTTTGCGCGCGCGCGAAATGAAGAGATTACCGTCGCAGATGTGTTATTGGAAATCGCTTGTGTGAAGTAAATACGTGAGATTCATCCCAGTCTGTCTGTTAATTAATTTGATAATTAGTGTGTTAATTTAATTTGATAATTAGCGCT
>NC_087221.1:29518474-29528474 GCF_015104395.2 Macrobrachium nipponense | reverse complement strand
ATTAGAAGAAAATTTTAATGCATTAAACTATATAAGAAGAAACGAACAAGGCACAACTCGTTCTTTATCAACTCGACTTATTTCATTTTTATCAAAGTTAATGTCAAGATCAATTTCACTTTTTATATAAAATTTTTATCGTTCTTCTAAAGGCTTTCTTACTAAAGCGTATTCTAATGAAATATTTCCTTCCTGTGGTCTATGCAAAGGAAATTCCTATCACCCCATAAATAATTCAAGTCATATACACGAACAGAAAAAATATAATTCACGGTATTATTATTTTTAGAGAGACATTTCTTAGGCCCCAACCACGCCCTTCATTGCCATCTCCCTCTTTCTAACGTTCTTAATGAGGATAGATCATCATGCATCATTAATGAAATAACTCCCAATTAAAAGAAAATTGAAAAGTGTATAGTAATGATTTTTCACCCAAAGGTTTTTTTTTTTAACGGAAGTCGTAGTCTGCTCTTTTTATCCACTTAAGCCTTCGTTTAATTATTTATTTATTTTTATATTATTATTTATTATTATTATTATTATTATTATTATATTATTATTAATTATTATTATTATTATTATATTATTATTATTATTATTATTGTTGTTGTTGTTGTTGTTGTTGTTGTTGTTGTTAAAAATAATGGTAGAACTAAGCGAGTTGATTTTATATATTGCTTTTTCTCTTTTCCTTACAATTGGCTGCATAGGCTCAGCGATGTTTCTGAGTAACTGGCCAATATTCATATTGGGAATTTCCAAAAATTATAAATGCTGAAGGCACTCTTTTATTTCTATTTTATTATAACAGGATCTCAGGTTCAGGTCTAGCAGGGGTCATCGTCAGTGCCGGTATTATTCCGTAAGCGTAGTTTAATTCCTGGCTGAGGTCGTCTTTGGTTTAGAGCTGGTGTTGATGCTGGTATAAGCTGGTATCACTGACGTTTCGACCTTCTCGCAGGTCATCCTCGGACGAGTCGGTTGAAGGGACTGTAGCATAAAAGAGGGTCTTCTACCAAAATATTATTATTATTTTTTATTCTTACTATCACAATCCTCCAATTCGACTGGGTGATATTTATAGTGTGGGGTTCCGGGTTGCATCCTACCTCCTTAGGAGTCCATCACTTTTCTTACTCTGTGCGCCGTTTCTACGATCACACCTCTTCTGCATGAGTCCTGGAGCTACTTCAGCCTCTAATTTGTTTTTTCTAGATTCCTTTTCAGGGAATCTTGGGATCGTGCCTAGTGCTTCCTATGATAATGGGTACAATTTACCTACTGGTATATGCCCATATCCTTCTTATTTCTATTTTCAGATCTTGATACTTATCAATTTTTTCCCTCTCTTTCTCATCAACTCTGGTTTCCCATGGTATTGCGACATCAATGAGTGATACTTTCCTCTTAATTTTGTCAATCAACGTCACGTCTGTCTATTTGCACGTATCACACCCTATCCGATTCTGATACCATAGTCCCAGAGGATCTTGCCTGATCGTTTTCTATCACTCCCGCTGGTGGTGCTCGTACCACTTATTACCTAACCCCAAGGTAGCTGATGTT
This sequence comes from Macrobrachium nipponense, assembly GCF_015104395.2. Lineage (NCBI taxonomy): Eukaryota > Metazoa > Arthropoda > Malacostraca > Decapoda > Palaemonidae > Macrobrachium > Macrobrachium nipponense. The sequence continues at coordinate 29,526,905 of NC_087221.1, read as the reverse complement.
TCTTGCACAGGCTCCAGTGGAGGGCTTTTGCCACTGAATCATGCCTTCTTTTGTACTGGTTCCGTGCAAGTGCCGGGCATTCGCTTGCTATGTGGTTTATGGTTTCATTTTTCGTATTGCACTTCCTACATTTGGGAGAAATGTTATTTCCGTCTATCGTTCTTTGAACATATCTGGTTCTTAGGGCCTGATCATGTGCCGATGTTATCATTCCTTCAGTTTCCTTCTTTAGCTCTCCCCTACGTTGCCATTGCCATGTGTCATCGCTGGCTAGTTCTTTAGTCTGTCTCATGTATTGTCCGTGCATCGGTTTGTTGTGCCAGTCCTCTGTTCTGTTTATCATTCTCCTGTCTCTGTATATTTCTGGGTCTTCGTCTACTTTTATTAGTCCTTCTTCCCATGCACTCTTTAGCCACTCGTCTTCACTGGTTTTTCAGATATTTTCCCCAGTGCTCTTTTCTCGATGTTTGACGCAGTCCTCTAATATTTTAGTTAGTTTCCTCTCCCTCCTTCCTTTCGTGTTACCGTTATAGTCTCGTCCGTATTTGCTCTTGGGTGTAGTGCTTTGTGTATTGTCATAGTTTCCTGTTTTCTGATCTATGCTGCGGAGTTCTGTTTTCTTCGTCCATTCCACTCTTCCTGCGATGTGTCTGATTACTGGCACTGCCCATGTGTTTAGGCTTTTATCATATTTCCGGCGTGAGTTTTGACTTGAGTATCGCCTTGAGTCTCTGCATATATTCTTTCCTGATCGTGTCCTTCATCTCTTGGTGTTTTATAATCCCTCCTTCCATTATTCCCCAGGTATTTGTACCCTGTCTCATCTATGTGTTTGATGGTATTGCTACCATCTGTCCTCTTTATCCTTCAGTTCTCGTTACTTTTTGCCTTTTTTGTATGTTGACTAAGGTGCATTTTTCTATTCCACCAAACTCCATCCTGATGTCCTCAGATACAATCCTTACAGTCTGGATTAGGGTATCTATTTCCTTGATGCTCTTACCATACAGCTTAATGTCGTTCATGAACATCAGATGGTTTGATCTGTTGCCTCTTTTCTTGAGTCGGGTAACCCCGCATCCATCTTTTGAGTACTTTTGTCCATGGAATCATGGCTACTACGAAGAGTAGTGGGGACAGTGAGTCTGGGAAGATCCCTCTCCTTATATTACCTCTGCTATTCTTAGTCCGAGCTTGTAAGTAATTGTATTCCAGTTGGCGCATTGTATTTTTGAGGAAGCTTGATGTGTTTTTCCAACTGCCCCATATTTTTTCAGGCATCTATTAGCCACTTTTGTCATGGGATCTGGTAACTACAAAGCGTAGTGGGGAAAGTGATCGCCCTTTAAGATCCCTCTCCTTATATTAACCTCTGCTAGTCTAGTCCAGAAGCTTGTAAGTATTGTATTCCAGTTGCGCATTGTTTATTTTTTGAGGAAGCTGATGGTGTTTTCCTCTGCCCCATATATTTTCAGGCATTCTATTAGCCATGTGTGTGGAATCATGTCGAAAGCTTTATCATAGTCTATCCATGCTTGCTTAGGTTGGCTTTCCTTCTCCTACTGTTCTTCATTACCATTTTGTCTATCAGGAGCTGGTCTTTTGTGCCCCTACACTTCCTTCTGCTGCCTTTGTTGTGTGGGGAATAGTGTTTTCTCCTCTAGGTTGTTGTATAGCCTTTCACTTATGATACTTGTTAGTATCTTCCACATTATTGGTAGGCAGGTGATAGGCCTGTAGTTACTGGCTATATTTCCCTTACTCTTGTCTTTTTGTACTAAGGATGTTCTTCCTGTGGTCATCCATTTGGGTGCATAGTGATTTGAGATACAATGCTGGAGTTGTTCTGCTATTCGTGGGTGTAGGGCCTTGAAGTTTTTGAGCCAGTATCCATGGACTTCATCGGGACCTGGGGCTTTCCAGTTTGGCATTTTCTTTAGTTGGTGTCTGACTGCGTCTGTCGTGATCTCTGTGAATCTTTGTTTTATTCTCCCTGTTTCTTCTTCCTTGACTTCCAGGAGCCATGTTGCATATTTGTTGTGTGATACCGGATTGTTCCATATGTTTTCCCAGAGTCTCTTACTTAGTTCGGATTCAGGAATTTCTTGGTGGTTGTCTTTCCCTCTTAGTTGGCTGTATAGTCTTTTCTGGTTGGTTCCGAATAGTTTGTTCTGTTGGTATCCCTTATTCCTGTTCATGTACCGTTGGATCTTATGTGCTTATTATTATTATTATTATTATTATTATTCCGGGTTATTTTATTATGTTGCACTTTGTCAAAGAAAAAATATCGAAATTCTCTTGTGTATCGGGAAAATGGCAAGATTTATCAACATAACCCCCACCCCCACCCCCACCCATTCTCTCTCTCTCTCTCTCTCTTCTCTCTCTCTCTCTCTCTTCTCTCTCTCTCTTCTCCTCTTCAAAAAGAAAAAGATCCTCCAAAAAAAGGTCCACATCTGACTTGGTATTTACATATCTTGCAAACGACAATTCTGACACGGCTGACAAGCATCTGTATTATCTGACGCTAATGGCCTTTACGAAAGGGCACAGGGTGCTTCTCTCTCTCTCTCTCTCTCTCTCTCTCTCTCTCTCTCTCTCTTTCTTTCTAGAGAGCAAACTAAATTACTTTTAGATTTCCGTTATTCTAAGTGGCATGTGTTGTCATCTCTTCGTCAGCAAATGTTATTTTATTTTCAGCTTTTATTTTCCTGGATATTGAGATTATGTAAATACCTGTTTTTTTATTTTTTTTAGCGCCATGACCACATTAATCCATTCCAATCACCGAGTTTATATATATATATATATATATATATATAATATATATATATATATATATATATATATATATATATAAATATATACATACATATGAATGTCTTTTTACTGTAGTACAACAGGTATAATGAAGATAAAAGGCCCATAAAACACTATTTTAACGTTGCAAATAGTGTTTTATGGGCCTTTTATCTTCATATATACTACATATGATGTATACATATACATATATATGTATGTATATATACATATATGTATGTGTTATTATATATACATATATGTATATATACACATATATATATCTATATATACATATATATATTGTAGTAAGTAATATATATATATTTATATATATTTATATGAACGCATGTATATATGTGAATATATATATGTATATATATCACACTTTCTTTAACGTAAATCTCAGAGATAATTATGAGAAACAAATTCTTCCTCTGCGAAGGTAACCTTATGAATACCATGACATTTTTGGAAACAATTATTTGATTGTTGAGGAATGGAAGTATCGTTGGTGGCCACCCTTCCAAAGAAGAAACGGAGCTCTTCACTTGACTTTCTATTGCCCTTCTGTTGGCTCATCCGCCGCTGTATTATAAATGTGCCTCTCAGTAGCAGACATTATATGGATGGTACAAAGAAGCAAAATATCTGTTTTTTGTTTCACTTCGGATAATGTTTGTTATGACAGTAGTACCTCTTCCTAAAATATACTTTTAACTTATTCTAAGTGTTTTTAACCCTCTTTCTCCCTAAACTTACTTTTGCTATTTCATTACTTATTTTATAAAATTGCTACCAACATTTATTCTTAAAAATAGACTTACGCTGCATCCTGTCGCTTTAATTTCTTTCCTCCCATACAATTTTCATGAAATATGCTTCCACCTTATATACCTTTCCCCTAACCCTACTCCTCCTCCCCCCCCCCTCGCCCCTAATAGCATCGCATTTTCCTCCAAATCTACCAAAGTTGGCCAGTAATATTAATCTCATCTACGACTACATCTTCACTCATTAGCTAAGTAGAATTCTCGAAACGATGGCTTAATCACATTACACTGAAACCCTTTTCCCTCCCCAGTTTTTTTGGGCGGAAGCATTATGCTTTCATGCTGATTAAAACTTTAACACTTTTTAAAAGCCTTTAATGAGAAGAGTGTTTTCATTAAGATAAGGATAAGTGAATTATTTCAGTCCTGGAAAGGCCCAGTAGGCGTAATGACTGGCTAATGTCAGAAAGACAGACACTTACAGGAGTGTGTAACCGTGTCGACTACTGCTGGTTTCTTTCATATTCCACAATTTTCTTTACACATTTACACAACGCGCTATATATATATATATATATATATATATATAATATATATATATATATATATATATATTATATATATATATATATATATATATATATATATATATATATATATATATATATATATATATATATATATATGATGTAATGTATATGTCTGTTGTGTTTGTATATTGTATATATTATATAATACTTACATTGTATATAGATATATTTTAATATATATAATGTGGTATGTATGTATGAACATACTTACATTACCATATATATATATATATATATATATATATATATATATATATATATATATAATGTGTTTATATGTGTACGTATGTATTCATACATGTGTGTCTGTGAGTCTATTGTGAAAGATGGCTTTTCGTAAGATGTTCTCATGCAATGTGTTTTTTTTTTTGCGGGAGGGGTGGCCGCCGATGCTACCTAGATTCCTGACTAATCGATTATATTTTTGTACTCATTATGACTGAATTATTTTACAAGTTACACTCGCCCCGCCACTTTGCCTTAGGACCTTATTATGGCCCATTGGTATTCACAAGTCGTCGAAGGATTAAACACTCCCTTAACCTTGCTTTTAGTTTTCTGTAAAAGAAACTTATTGAGGCTTTGTCTATCCGTCCGCATTTTTTCTGTCCGCCCTCAGATCTTAAAAACTACTGAGGCTAAGGGGCTGCAAATTTGGAAGTTGACCATCCACCCTCCAGTCATCAAACATACCAAAATTGCAGCCCTTCTAGCCTCAGTAATTTTTATTTTTATTTTTAAGGTTAAAGTTAGCCATGATCACGCGTCTGGAAACACAACAGTGTGATGGTAATTGCTTCATAGCAAAGAAAGATAAAGGAAAGGAGAGCGCATTTTCGAGAAGTTCGGCAGTTAGGAGGTTTTTGCGCCCTGTTCTCGCAGCTGTTCTGGAATCGTCGGGCGTGTTGTGGAGAGCAACACACGCCAATGTGTCGGGAGAAACGCCGCGATCTCTGATGCAATACCTAGATTCATCTAGGAAGTTCTGGAAATCTCGCGAGTCTGTGACGCTCGCCGTAGGCTCCGCCCCCAGAGTGCCGTACAAATACGACGGTCGTAGCAGCAGCAGGGGAGATCGTAAAAGAGAGACACCTGTTAGTCACAGAGAGATATCCTCAGTAAGAGCCACTGGTCAAAATATCAGTGAGAGATCAGCAGCAGAGATCGTCAGAGAGAGACTAGAGAAAAAAGGAACCGACGAAGGATCAGAAGAAGAGTTGTTCGAGAGTTGGTTGGATACTGGTCTAGTCGTCTTCAGGAGTGGACGACCGAGTTATCTCTACGTTGAGCAGACTTCAGAGAAGAAAAGGTCCTGTTAGAGGTTTTGGGGAGTTCCTGCCTTACAAGTAGACTAGTTTCTGCAATACGGAGTCAAGAGGACGTCTGCAATCACCGTTTTCCTTTTGAAAAGCCATCGTTTCGAATTGCCAAATTGACTAGCAAGTATTTGAATTGCCTCACTGTTCCCCCAGTACATGCAGTGTAAGATTCTATCTTTTTATGTAAATAAGAGATACCATTCTGCATTTACCTATGTTAGTAAGCTTGTAAATAAACCTTTGTTGTGTTAGTGTTTCTTTCTATATTCGTATCCCCAGTTTCAACTGTTGGTGTTGAAATATTTTTTTTTTATTATTTCATATCGAACCTGACGCGGACCTCTCTCAGAGGCCGTAACAAACAGCACAGTCCACCATGGCCGGCTGAGTTTCATCGGCCGTGGCTAAGAGTTTCATACAGCGTTATACGCTGTACAGAAAACTTGTTTTACCCGAACCTCCGATTAAGATGAGTTTATGGACTGTGTTTATAGTAAAGATAGTATTTATATACTTATTGCTATTAGTAGTAATATTGTAAATCCAGAGACAAAAATAAATTTCTGTCTGAATGCAAGAGCAAGTTGATGAAGTTGATTATCACAGAGATGATTTTACAGTGTTGATTGACGCCTGACAGCTTGTGGCAGTGTTGTCTTTTAAAAATAACACGAGACGTCTCGTCCAGACGCGAAGGATTATACCAGACGAGTAATTTCTCAAATTATTTGAAAGCAATTGTCAAATAACTGGAGAGATACACTGATATTTAGAAGTAATTGTCAGGTGACCGGAGAGGTATACGGATATTTAAAAGAAAACAGACCGTAAGGAAGAGAGCGACAAAATAACAAAAAAAAGTAGATAATACATGTAAATTTTAAGAACGACTTGGTGTGTCATGGCAGGTTTGACATGCAGGATGAGAGAGAGAGAGAGAGAGAGAGAGAGAGAGAGAGAGAGATAGAGAAAAGAGCTGGAGTCTAACAACCCACATAACTCCCCCATCACCGTCCCGATGCAATTAAATATCTCCACCGCCAGCATCCGAGCCAAGACAAAAATTCATCGACGGAATACATCCTTGGAGCTGCCCAAGAGACGAAGAAATAGAAAAGAAATTGAACGAATAAAAAGGCACGAGTCAAGAGGGTTTTACTGAATTTCTGAAGGTGGAAAGACCTTGGGGCCTTCCTTTGGAAAACACTTTCTAAACTTGGAATATCTCGGGTTGCGTCCCTTCCGTTTCAATACTGCGTTGCAAGATCTTTCGAAAGATCTTGTAGCTGCTCCAGTGTTTATCTTTCCTTTGTGGCTTATACCTTTATTTATGCATTTATCACGTTCCAAACTTTCGTGATTCAGTTATACATCTATATGTATATCTAGATAGAATCTAGAAATACATATATGTATATGAAGATGTAGATAGACAGGTATAGATATGTATGTATGTATAGCGTATATATATCTATATATATATATATATATATATATATATTAAAATATGCTTGTTTGTATGTGCGGATGTGTACCTATGTATACATGTCAATCAATCTGTCTATTTTCCTTTTGATTACTAGAGAGTGAGATATATAATTACCACCACATCTGGAAAGCTCTGCTGTAAATTCAAGAAGAACGAGGCGATTCCATTAAGACAAATAGACCGAATCACAGGACTTTCCCAAGTTTGCACACAAACAGATTTCTCCATCGCGCTTCGGACCGATGCATCGCAAAACACAGCAGTCTGTTGTGAAAATTCATTTTTCATTTTTTTTTTTTTGCTCGCGCGCGCGAAATGAAGAGATTACCGTCGCAGATGTGTTATCGGAAATCGCTTGTGTGAAGTAAATACATGAGATTCATCCCAGTCTATCTGTTAATTAATTTGATAATTAGTGTGTTAATTTAATTTGATAATTAGCGCTGGAGGAGATTACTCTTTGAGATAAATGTATTATTACTATTATACGAATGATAATAGTAATTAATAGTATTCCTATCATCATTATTATTTTCCGAAATTGGACAGAATTACGGAAACATTTAATAGAAGTATAATAGTGAAAGAAGTTTACATGGAATTCACCAAATGAATGCCATACATTTTGTGATCAAAGTTCAGGAGAGAAGTACAGTTTTGTCTATTTTTTTCCTTTTTTTTTTTAGGTCAGCACGAAACCATTCGCAAATTCTTAGATTTTATAAGTTTTTTATTTGTAATTGCTTAACTGAAAACAATCATATTCAGTTTGCGACAAATTCGCACATATTCTAGAACTATAGCAATTTCGGCAAAAATTGGGCAGTTCGAAAGATACTGAAAGCCATCTACTATCCTGTCGGTATTCGCCAGTACCAGAACAAGGGGAAAATTTTATTTACTGCTGGAAGATGATCGACTATTTTACAAATTTTCAAGTAATATATATATAGATATATATATATATATATATATATATATATATATATAATAATATATGTATATATTATATAGTATACATATGCACTTATATATATAATATATACATACATAAATACTTTCATTCATTGTTATGTTGAACGACAGGAATGAAACTTCTGGCCTGTAGCATCCTAACATTAACCTTACTCGTGTGTTTGTGTATATATACTTAATATACATACATATATATATATATATATATATATATATATATAATAATTTATATATATATATATATATCAACAACGGGAGCATCGCCCCCGCTATTTTCATATTTGGTATGCGTTTAGCCAGAGCGGAAAGCGAACTGGCAACACTCAGTCCCCCCTCTCTCTCTCTCTCTCTCTCTCTCGCAACCTCCACTCCATTATCTAAGGTCACCAAATCAGAGTCGGGGCTACAAAAATATATGTTTATTCAAAGCAAAGTACTAACTGAATAATTCAGGTTCTTACAGAATAATTAATAGAATGATCA
>NC_087221.1:29508474-29513474 GCF_015104395.2 Macrobrachium nipponense | reverse complement strand
CCACTTAAGCCTTCGTGTAATTATTTATTATTATTATTATTATTATTATTATTATTATTATTATTATTATTATTATTATTATTATTTATTATTATTATTATTATTATATTATTATTATTATTATTATTATTATTTATTATTATTATTAAGAATGGCAGAATTAAGCGAGTTTATTTTATTCATTGTTTTCCTATTTTCCTTACAATTCGCTTCTCAGGCTCTGCGATGTTTTTGAGGGTTTAACTGGAATTTCCAAAAATTATAAGCTGAAGGTAAGGAATATTTATTTTTTCTATTTTATTTAAAACATGATCTCAGGTCCAGGTCAAGCAGGGGTCGTCGTCAGTGCCGGTATTATTCCGTAAGCGTAGTTCAATTACGGGCTGGGGTCGTCTTTGGTTTAGAGTTACTGTTGATGCTGGTATAGCTGGTATCACGTGACGTTTCGACCTTCTCGCAGGTCATCTTCAGACGAGTCGGTTGAAGGGACTGTAGCAAGAAAGTCTGCAGGGCGGTATTTATAGCGGCCCCGTCCTAGAGTTGGATTCTCATTGGTCGGGCCAGTCTTGGGCGAAGTCATTGGTCTCGCATTGATGGTTTCTCTCCCGCAGACTTTCTTGCTACAGTCCCTTCAACCGACTCGTCTGAAGATGGACCTTGCGAGAAGGTCGAAACGTCACGTGATACCAGCTATACAAGCATCAACAGTAGCTCTAAACCAAAGACGACCCCAGCCCCCAGCCCTTGAATTGAACTACGCTTACGGAATAATACCGCACTGACGACGACCCCTGCTTGACCTGGACCTGAGATCCTGTTTTAATAAAATAAAAATAATAGATTAACCTTCAGCACTTATAATTTTTGGAAATTCCAGTTACTCAGAAACATCGCTGAGCCTGAGAAGCGAATTGTAAGGAAAATAGAAAAACAATATATAAAATAAACTCGCTTAATTCTGCCATTTTTTTTAACAGCATTAGCATAAAAGAGGGTCTTCTACCAAAATATTATTATTATTATTATTATTATTATTATTATTATTATTATTATTATTATTATTATTATTATTATTATTATTTTATTTCGGGTTATTATATGTGGACTTTGTCAAAGAAAAAATATCGAAATAGTCTTGTGTATCGGGAAAATGGCAAGGTTTTATCAACATAACCCCCACCCCCACCCATTCTCTCTCTCTCTCTCTCTCTCTCTCTCTCTCTCTCATTAAAAAGATATCCTAAAAAAGGTCACATCTGACTTGATATTTACATATCCTGCAAACGACAATTCTGACACCGGCTGACAAGCATCTGTATTATCTGACGCTAATGGCCTTTACGAAAGGGCACAGGGTGCTTCTCTCTCTCTCTCTCTCTCTCTCTCTCTCTCTCTCTCTCTCTCTTTCTAGAGAGCAAACTAAATTACTTTCAGATTTCCGTTATTCTAAGTGGCATGTGGTGTCATCTCTTCGTCAGCAAATGTTATTTTATTTTCAGTTTTTATTTTCCTGGATATTGAGATTATGTAAACACTTGATGTTTAGCGCCGTGACCACATTGATCCATCCAGTCACCGAGTTATATTATATATATATATATATATATATATATATATATATATATATATATATATATATATATATATATATATACAGTAAAAAGACATTCATATGTATGTATGTATGTATGTATTATGTATGTATGTAGCATATATATATATATATATATATATATATATACATACATACATACATACATACATACATACATACATACATATGAATGTCTTTTTACTGTAGTACAACAGTAGATATGTAGATAAAAAGGCCCATAAAAACGCCTATTTTAAAAAAAAAACAAACAACGTTTTGTAAACTAGTGTTTTTTTAGCCCTTTGGGCCTTTTATTCTTCATAGATTAACATACCATAGAGATATGTTTAACATATACACATATTATACTACATATGTATGTATACATATACGTATATGTGTATGTATATATATACTATATATGTGTGTAGATTACATACATATAATTACATGGGTAGTATATATAGATATATTATATTATATATAATATATACTAATAATATAATATGTATAAAAATATATAAATATATTATATTAGTATATATATAATGATATAATATATATATATATTTATATAATGTATATGTACGCATGTATATATGTGAATATATATATTTTTATGTATGTATGTATATCACACTTGTTCTTTACGTAAATCTCAGAGATAATTATGAGAACAAAAATTCTTCCTCTGCGAAGGTAACCTTATGAATACCATGACATTTTCGAAAACAATTATTTGCTTGTTGAGGAATGGAAGTATCGTTGGTGGCCACCCTTCCAAAGAAGAAACGGAGCTCTTCACTTGACTTTCTATTGCCCTTCTGTTGGCTCATCCGCTGCTGTATTATAAATGTGCCTCTCAGTAGCAGACATTATATGGATAGTACAAGAAGCAAAATATCTGTTTTTGCTTTACTTTTCGAATATTGTTGATAACAGTAGTATCTCTTCCTAAAATATACTATTATCTTATTCTAAGTGTTTTTTAACCCTTTTCTTTCCTCCCTCTTACCATTTGCATTTTAATTACTTATTTTATTAAATTGCTACCCACATTTATTCTTAAAAATAGACTTACGCTGCATCCTGTCGCTTTAATTTCTTTCCTCCCATACAATTTTCATGAAATATGCTTCCACCTTATATACCTTTCCCCTAACCCTACTCCCCCCCCCCCCCCACCCCCCTATAGCATCGCATTTTTCCTCCAAATCTACCGAAGTGGCAGTAATATTAATCTCATCTACGACTACATCTTCACTCATTAGCTAAGTAGAATTCTCGAAACGATGGCTAATCACATTACACTGAAACCCTTTTCCCCAGTTTTTGGGCGGAAGCAAGATGCTTTCAAGCTGATTAAAACTTTAACACTTTTTAATGCCTTTAATGAGGAAAGAGAGTTTCATAAAGATAGGGATGAGTGAATTATTCAGTCCTGGAAAAGGCCCAGTAGGCGTAATGACTGGCTAATGTCAGAAAGACAGACACTTACAGGAGTGTGTAACCGTGTCGACTACTGCTAGTTGCTTTTATATTCCACAATTTTCTTTACACATTTACACAGGCGCTTATATAATATATATATATATATATATATATATATATATATATATATATATATATATATGTGTGTGTGTGTGTGTGTGTGTGTGTGTGTGTGTGTGTGTGTGTGTCTATGAGTGTATTGTGAAAGATGGCTTTTATAACATGTTCTTATGCAATTTTTTTTTGTGGGGTCGGCCGCTGATGCTACCTTGATTCCTGACTAATCGATTATATTTTTGTTCTCATTATGACTGAATTCGTTAACAAGTTACACTCGCCCTGCCACTTTGCCTTAGGTCCTTTTTGTGGCCCATTGGTATTCACAAGTCGTCGAAGGTACGTTGGTTATAAGTTCCTGGAACGCCTTGGTTAGTTTCTAAATTGGGAGGATTAAACTCTCCCTTAACCTTGCTTTTAGTTTTCTGTAAAAGAAACTTATTGAGGCTTTGTCTATCCGTCCGCATTTTTTCTGTCCGCCCTCAGATCTTAAAAACTACTGAGGCTAGAGGGCTGCAAATTGGGAAGTTGACCATCCACCCTCCAGTCATCAAACATACCAAATTGCAGCCCTCTAGCCTCAGTAATTTTTGTTTCAAGGTTAAAGTTAGCCATGATAATCATGCGTCTGGAAACGCAACAGCACAGGCCACCATGGCCGGCTGAGTTTCATGGGCCGTGGCTAAGAGTTTCATACAGCATTATACGCTGTACAGAAAACTTGTTTTACCCGTGCCTCGGATTAAGATGAATTTATGGACTGTGTTTATAGTAAAAATAGTATTTATATAGTTATTATTGCTATGAGTAGTAATATTGTAAAATCCAAAGACAAAAATAAATTCCTGTCTGAATGCAAAAGCAAGTTGATGAAGTTGATTATCGCAGAGATGTTTTTACAGTGTTGATTGACGCTTGACAGTTTGTGGCAGTGTTACCTTTTAAAAATAACTCGAGACGTCTCGTCCAGACGCGAATAATTATACCAGACGAGTAGTAATTTCTCAAATTATTTTCGCAGTGACTTATAGACGCTGTAGCTCCACATTCAGTACTGAATGTTGTGGTTGTTGTTGTTGTTGTTATAAGTAACAGAAGAGAATGAGAATCTTCTACGATTAAAACGCTCTTACTATAGAAAACGTGAGAGCGAAAATTTGCCAAACACAAAAAATTGAAAATTAAAAAAAAAAAACTTATATCTTCCTAATAATGTACAAACAAAAGGAATGAAGGTCATGGCACAGTTACAGATTTTGGAAAAAGTTTTATCTAGCCATCATCCTTAATTTAACAAGCAGCCAAAAATAGGGATTAATGAGCCACCAGTCACAAATAGGGGCTAAATATGGTACTGAAGATGGGCTAGCGTTCACAAATAGAAGTTAATTGTGACATCGAAGTGGGCCCTGCACCTACCAATTGAGGTCGAATAGGCACCCAAAATAAGGGCACAGATGCTCCTATTAATTTTACAAATCATAACTACATGGAGGGATGCCGGATATCCTAACGAACCAAATCATTTACTGTGAATCACCCTTTTAAAATGACACTGCATGAAAATAGCACCACTGGTTATAAACTAACTGTACAGCCCTATCAAAACTGGAGCACTCACTCTTCTCCAAACCCACGAGCCTGCGAGGACCGGTTATTGGCCCAAAACGAATTTTCCAAACAACAAAACGGCGTACAGATTGTAGATTGGGTCGAAGCATGGTTTGAACAATGTTACCGATATATATTTGTGTGTATGTGTGTGTGTGCAGATTCCAGAATGGAGAGCGATTGTCTGTCACGCAGGTAGTCAATGTTATTTAGGCGTTTACATTCCCATTTTGAACCGCTACTGCTG
>NC_087221.1:29495974-29503474 GCF_015104395.2 Macrobrachium nipponense | reverse complement strand
CCCTGGGGTGCTTTCCCTGGGATGCTCCTCTGTATTACCTTTGTACGTAGAAGATTGGTCCCCCCCTGGGGTGCTCTTTGGAGATACTGTAAAACCCCGTTTAAGATGGCTCCCTGTTGGACGCTCTTTGTAGGGATACTGTAACTAAGATTGCTCCCCTCGATGCTCTTCTGGGGGGTGGGCCTTGATCAACTGTCCCTTCCCTTTGGAGATACTGGAACAATAAAGGGGATTTGCTTCCTGTGGGATGCTCCTTGGAAGATACCCTGTCCAAGCATAAGATTGCTTTCTGTGGGATGCTACTTTGGAGTACTGACGTTTAGATTGCTTCCCTGGGATTGGCTTCTAAGATACCTTGTAACGATTGCTTCCCTGGGATGTTCCTTGGAGATACTATAACGTAAGATTGCTTCCCTGGGATGCTCCTTTGGAGATACTGTAACGTAAGATTGCTTCCCTGGGATGTTCCTTTGGAGATACTGTAACGTAAGATTGCTTCCCTGCGATGCTCCTTTGGAGATACTGTAACGTAAGATTGCTTCCCTGGGATGTTCCTTTGGAGATACTGTAACGTAAGATTGCTCCTCTGGGATGCTCCTTAGGAGATACTGTAACGTAAGATTGCTACCCTGGGATGCTCCTTTGGAGATACTGTAACGTAAGATTGCTTCCCTGGGATGCTCCTTTGGAGATACTGTAACGTAAGATTGCTCCCCTGGGATGCTCCTTTGGAGATACTGTAACGTAAGATTGCTCCCCTGGGATGCTCCTTTGGAGATACTGTAACGTAAAATTGCTTCCCTGGGATGCTTCTTTCGAGATACTGTACTAGTCATTGGTGTCAGCAGTTCATTTGATTTGAGCTCACTTTCTCTTATTAATTCATTTAGATATTCATAGACGTGTCCTAATTCGGTCAGTATATGTCTTCGTGATCTTCCGACTCTATGAAGTCGTAGTTTGGTTTGTTCATCGTTAAAATAAGCTTTTGTTTGGTTTCATAGTTATATAAGCTTGTGAGCAAAGAGAAATCCATTGCCAGAGTATCTCTCTCTCTCTCTCTCTCTCTCTCTCTCTCTCTCTCTCTCTCTCTCTCTCTCTCTCTCTCTTTAAGTTCTACTCGCTATATACTAATACTAAACAAAAAAAAGATAGATATATTAGTGTACAGAGAGAGTGAAAAATGTATCCCACGTTTAAAAGCATTTCTAGTAACACTTTTTTTTTTTTTTTTTTTTTTTTTTTTTTTTTTTTTTTTTTTTTTTTTTTTTTTTTTTTTTTTTTTTTTTTTTTTTTTTTTACCCATCCTGGCCAAATTCTCTTGAATATCCTTTCCCTCATTGAAGGATTCCTACGCAGGAAGCCATCACTGCTCTCCTATAGTTCTTAGTCGTATCTTAATGTGCGGGAAGCCATAGCTGAATTATTAGGAGCCATAAATCCCTTTAATGACCTATTCATCAAAATAACCGACGACGAAGCAACAATTTTTCCTTGATAACTTTGCAGTTAAACTCAAGCGGAAAGCTTTCCATCACTAGTTTTATGTTTGTGAAGTGTTATTTGGCATGATTGGTATTCCTTGTGAAAGTTTATTTATATATATATATAGATATATATATATATATATATATATATATATATATATATATATATATAATTACAATTATAATATATCTATATATAATATATATATATATATATATATTTATATATTGTTTATATAAACTCTTAAATATAGTAAATTTTCTCCTCTATATTTTAGTGTATGGGCTCCTTTTATTAGATGGAATTCTGTTGTAACAGAGAATTTTCAATGCTTTGCTGCAGTATCTTCAGTTTTTACACTAAACATATTTATCAATGTATACATATATATATATATTATATATATATATATATATATATATATATATATATATATATATATATATAGATATGTGTGTGTGTGTGTGTGTAATCCGTTTGAAAATTCATTTTATATATGCTAATGTGAATATTTATTAAAGATCTATGGGTTACAGATGACATCTCCCACTTCCAATATTGCAAAATTCTTAATCTATTTCTTCCAAACACATTTCTTTTTGTATACAATTAAACTATAACCGCTTCAGCCCTGTGCTCCGAGTGAATTTTCTCTGAACCATTTCATGTTATTAGGAAAACTTTCCTAGAGATTTTAATTGAACAGAATATGAGCGTTCCCCAAAGAGGACCTGTTCATATTTATCTTCTAAACAGAGATTAATTTACCTCGGCTAATGAGTATAAATATTTTGTCTAATAACGGTTTTAAGCCTATACAGTGTTTGACGAAGCTCAAATCCGGGCTGAGGAAAATGAGAAGACTTGTCATTTTTTCACGTGAATTAACTTTTTTACCCCCTTTTAATAATTCTGTTGGTGGGAATCCTTTGACCTTTCGTCAGTTCAGAAGTTTGGTTTATGGTTTGTTACAAATTTTGAGTCGCTCTCAAAGTGATAAAGTATGCTGTGATTTATTTCAGATTTTCAATTAATTGAAAAGTTCCATATAAAGAAAAGATGTAAACACGCACGCATACACACACACACATATATGTATTATATATATACATATATGATATATATATATATATATATATATATATATATATATTACAAGACTTCGAGTGATCGTCGTAGGACGTTTGAGAAATAGTAAATATTAATTAGAACTGGTATTTTTACTCGAGCCGTTTGTATGATTGTGTGCATTTTGGGCGGGGGGAGGGGTTGGTTCATATGTGTCTATTTGTGGCACGAGAGAGAGAGAGAGAGAGAGAGAGAGAGAGAGCGTATGGCAAAAGCTTATAGCGTTATTTATTCTGCAACCTTGCCTAGATAAGGACCCCTATCGAAGTGCGCCCTTTGAAGAAGACGTGCCAAAGTAGGAATTATCCTGAGCTTCCTTGCGCCTCTGCATATCCTACTCGCTTCTAAGAGGTTTAGGGAAAACAGGAAAAACAAGGACACGAAATTGCTGTTGCTATGGCAACTCTCTCTCTCTCTCTCTCTCTCTCTCTCTACGCACACTCATACACATTCACCGAGTCTCTAACATAACATTTACTTCCTCTCTGTCTTTTGTTAGTCTGTATATCTATTTACCCATCTTTATATTTCTATCAGAAATAAGAAAATAAGTACAAATATGAAAATCCATAATTTTCCATCGAAAGAAATATCACAGGTAAAGTGATTTTGACAGCTTGCACCAAAGATGCATTTACTTATATCAAGAGATCATTTTTCCTAGATCAAGGTAACTGATGTGGTTTGCTTCCCGGCAAAAGATCAGGTTTTCCAACTCCGAGAAAAGGAAGCTTTTTTCCGTCGTTAATTTGTGGTTGTCTTTTCAGAATAATGGTGTGGTTATTCAGGCTATTGTAACCCCCCTTTCTTCTTCCCTAATTGTATGCTATGGATAGGGACTCGGTTGGAAATCCATTTGGTTAGAATGGTCGTATTATAGTCACAACAGATGACTAGCTGAAGGAATGATACGAAACGTAAATTGTTGTACAGAAAATAGTAATTTATTCACTAGTGCAGTATACAGGCAGATTTCTATAAGTAAGTACAGCAGAGTAATTACAAATCTAAAGTAAGAAATCAAAATATCTAAATGGAACAGAAATACAATAAGAGACTGACAGCAACTAATACAATAGAATGAAACAAAAAATGCAACAATATATATATATATATATATATATATATATATATATATATATATATATATATATATATATATACACACAGAAAGAAACCAGAGAAAAACTCCATCTTTGGTCACGAGGGGAAATTTGATTTCTTTCTATTTCACTATGGGGAGATTCGATCTCCACCGGCTTGACCTAATATAAATCACCTGCGTTTGTTGAAGCGAAATGTCCCTACCGAGGGCTATTCAGGCAGCCATGTTTCCACTCTCGATTTAAGAAAGATTGATGCTCCTTTTTGTCGTGTCGTCTGGACATCCCTCCTGGATTTTCTTTTTTGCTTTGTGAACTTTATTTTTTTTCGACGTTTTTGTCGAGTTCGTTAAGGTAAACGACGCTTATTCAGTTTGATAGATAATGAAATTGAAAAAACTGATTTACTGGTACTGTTATATATATTATATATATATACCCCATATATATATATTATATTATAATTATAATTAAAGTATATTTATTTTATATATACATGCATTAAGATACAAATGTCCTTAACATCCAAGTCGCTCTTACTTCGGAATTAATATATTTTCATATATGTTAACCATATTAATTCCGAGGTAGGACGAATCGGTTATTAAAGGACATTTGTAGTTTAATGCATGCATATATATAATTATAAGTAATATATACATATAATAAGTATATTATATATATATAGATGTATGTTTATGTATCTACATATTATACTGTGGGTATGTATAGAATCCATCGCTATTTTATCTTCACACATCGCGTAGACTCAAAAACCTTCTCTTTGCTGTATCTTTGCCCTTGAGATTACAATATATAGCAGTTTTAACAGAAACAGCCGGAAAAATTATTGTTATGAAAATATATATATATATTCCTTACGAACAGTATTGAAGCAAAATCCTTGTCTATGTTATGAATATCCTTAGAGACCCTTTTCACATTCCGTTTTTTATTTCTCCTCTGTTGGTTTCTGTTCAGCTCTTTAGAAACGCTTGGTGAATAGACGAATCCTTATAGACGAGATGAAATGTGAGAGAGATAGAGAGAGAGAGAGAAAAAAAAATACACTTCTTCCGGTGGCCTTAGGTGGCGACCAGAAAATTCAATTTTGTATTTTTCCTATCTGTATCTCTTCTTAGTTTTTTCCTCCCTGTTCCCTTTCACGATTATTGCCGTCTGACTGAATGTTTGTCCTTTATTCGTTAGGGCCCGGGGGTATGGGTACCTATGTCTTATCCTTCTTCCTGAAAGATTAACCGTACGTTTTATGCGTCGCTTCTCTCCCTGGAGGCGACGTTGTTTGAACAGATGTCCTTCCCTGCATTACGTAAATTACGTTTTAGATATTCTCTCTCTCTCTCTCTCTCTCTCTCTCTCTCTCTCTCTCTCTCTCTCCTAGAGATAAGTGAGCACACGATGTCTCCTCTGATAGACTAACAATCTTTGAGTCATCCTAATCCTTGTAACTTTGTCTCCTCTCTCTCTCTCTCTCTCTCTCTCTCTCTCTCTCTCTCTCTCTCTCCTAGAGATAAGTGAGCTCACGATGTTTCCTCTGATGGACTAACAAGTCTTTGAGACATCCTAATCCTTGTAACTCTCTCTCTCTCTCTCTCTCTCTCTCTCTCTCTCTCTCTCTCTCTCTCTATTCACACTAGTTTTTCTCTCTGTCGAGCCTGTTAATTGTTCCGATCTCAGTACGTATGATGCTTGGCTTTTCTCTGTATAGAAAGATAAGTATTGCTTCTTATCATGAACGTTTTCAAGAGAAGCTTACGACGTTTCACATCATTGCTTGTCCCTACACTTGACGACATTTTACCTAAACACTTTTACAATAATTGAAAAAAAAAACTGGTATCTCAATTGCTGAATTTAGGCATAGTTGTTATCTAACATAGCATCACACATACGTCTCCTACCATCTTCTATGCCCTGAATTTCTGAATTAATGGCATGAATTTCTGAATTAATGGCAAAATTTGAGTGAAGCACACTTGCTAAGGTCCTCGCTTCAATTTCATCTATCACCAGTACATGCTCACAAGTTTCTTCGGCGCAATCGAGTTTTCTGTACAGCGTATAATGCTGTATGAAACTCACCCACGGCTCATAAAACTTAGCCGCGTCCCATTTAACTTTCAGTCGCGGTCCGGTGGTGGTCCGTGTTGTCGGCGCTTATAGCGCTGTCAGATGCACGATCACGGCTAATTTTAATCTCAAATAAAATCAACACTACTGAGGCTAGAGGGCTGCAATTAGTATGTTTGATGATTGGAGGGTGGATGACCAACATCCCTATTTGCATCCCTCTAGCCTCAGTAGTTTGTAAGATATGAGGGCGGACAGAAAAATGGGGACGGACAGACAAATAGCCATCTCAATATTTTTATTTTACAGAAAACTAAAACCTGTTTCGACGTCAATTCTCTCGCCATTGTCCGTCCCGTAGAGAGATAAATGACGCCAGAATGGGCAGTCTACAGAAGCGACCTTTAGTTGAGAAACCCCACGGCAATGGAGCCTGAGATGTGACCTGGAATGCTGACACAGCTTAGAAAATAATAGAAGTGAAAAGAGTTATTCTTTCCTCAGATGCTCTCCTGGGTGTAGACTGGCTTAATGAGGTGAAAACGATATAGCCTTGGTCTTTTCATGCCTGGTCTTTTTTTTTTATTATCCTTTTGTAGACTAATAGCAAGGTTAACAACTTATTTAACTTCAGAAACGCAGTTCCTTGCTGTCGATTACACAAAAATACATAACTCTGCAACGAAACACTCACATACACAAAGGAGGGGAGACGGAATTGCGTTACATACAGACGCACATAGATTGTTTCAATTATATTGATTTTCTTTTGAGATACTTGCTACTTTTGAGATACACAATTTGATAAACGCGAATCATAGCAAATTAACGGCTTAATTAAACTCATAGTTGACGCGACATTCAGGGTATCAAACATGCGTTGATCAGTAAACAAATTAATATAAATTAGTTTTCTAGAAAGATCAGTCATCCGAGTTATTGCAAAACATATTATTGCAAAACATATTACGAAATCTTGATGGCTTCACGCTAATCAAAATGAATCGCTCCGTATGTCAGGCTAGACTATGGTAGTCATGACCATGAAAAATGATGAAAACTCAGAAAGTTCAGACAATTTTATTTCAACTTTAATAGAGTTCCCAAACATATATTCAAATGCTACAGTTGTATGTTACACGAATTTCTAAAGTGCAATGCCATAAGTGATAGAAACGAATAAGAATCTATCAGCGATTAGATAAGGTGTATTTAAGCAATTCATTATAGCTCTCTCATTTCCAATTAATTCAGCTTTCTTCTTCATAAAGCTAGTTTGATTGACACACAGATGCAGTGGCATATGTGAGTTTGTTCTGTAACATGTAACAGTTTATTTTTGTAAAACTGATCAAGAATATTTTACGTAATAAAGGCCTACCTAAATGTGCACAGATAAAGGAATGTAAACAGATATTACGGAACGTAGTATATACCACTAATAACAATGCAAAAATAAATGGAAATCCTGGGGCCTATTGAACAGTAAATTTGACCTGAAATTATCATCAAAATTAATTTTGAATATGATGATGCTCATGATGACAAGATTTTTATCCCTCTAATGGCTATTTTGTATATCTATCATACCCGTGTATAGTAATGCAACATATTGTAACCTGACTCCATATTTCTTGAAGAAGTTGTGCTTTTTTCACTTTCTTGTAGCTTGGGATATAGTCATTGCATT